>NC_079453.1:46888476-46990976 GCF_903798145.1 Danio aesculapii
TTCCAAATAAAATTAATTTTTTTTTTGACAAAATAAATAAATAAATAAATAAATAAAATAAATAAATAAATAAATAAAACATGAGAAAATGTGGAAAATAAAACAAAATAAAATTTAATTTAATTAAATAAAAAAATTAAATAAGCAAAACAAAAAAGAATAAAATCAAATAAAATCAAAAACGTAAATAAGCAAAACAAAATAAAATAAAATTGAATAAAATAATAGATAGAATTAATTAATTAAATAAATAATGAATAAAATAAAATCATTTGAGAAAATGTGGAAAATAAAATAAGACATAATTTTATGAAATTAAATAAACAAAATAAAATAAAATAAATTAAAATATCATGACCCTAATGTGAATCATAAAATACGTAAAACTGTAAGTTGCAGGGTATTTTAACAGTGTACAACATTAACAAACTCTAATATTTTATTTTTGCTCTTTTAATCACATTTGTCGGATTTTCATCTGATTTTTTTGATGATGAAAACATTTGATCAATTTATTTTCAGGATTTTGTTGAAGAATAGAATGATGTATTCAGTTTAAACAGTAGGTAGCATTTTAAACCTATTTACTCTCCCTTTGGCCCAATAAATCATTGCTGAATAAAAGCATCAACTTATTTCTAAAAAATTGCAATGGTGCTGACCATGAACTAGCTAGAAAACTGCCTTCAATTTGAGTCCTTTACTGCTGAATTTCTCAGCAACAAATTTACCTTCAGGTACAAACAACGACACCTTGACCTTGATAAAAAATCATTAATACAAATCTAAACTTGATGTACTTTATCAACTAAATTTGAATCCATTTAAAGTGTCATTGCTGAATAAACATATCATTTGTATATATTTGGATCCCATGAACTCTGTTAATTAATTTTTTCTTCGTGAATACATTTAAATTCATGACAACACTTAATACTTTGATCCTATGTTATTGTTCACAGTCTTAAAAACATTTGTACACACTAATCTCACAGCTGCCAAAGATCTGGAGTAGAAAAAAAGAAGAAAATATTGAAACTATAAACTGAAGCGCCCTCATGCAGAGATATTAATTTGACAATTACTTCAATAAACACAGATCTTCGCCAACGGCAAAGTCGAGAATGCTACAGTTAGGCTGTGATTGAATTGAAGAGGATCTTCAACACCTCTGGTCCAAACACACACACACACACGCGAAAATGAACTTTGCCTCGACTTCTGTTGGATTCTGATGTTTTGGCTCACAGGGCTGCAATTCCCAATTCACACAGGCTTTACAATGGCTTTGTAGAGAGAAAAGTGTGATCCCTTTCCAAGAGATAGTTGATGTCAAAGACAAGAAACTGTGTGTGTGTGTGAGAGATAGAGTGTTTGTGTGTGGACGCCTGGTATTCAACCATCGTGGGGACCACATGTCTCTCCAAGCATAGCAATATCAGTAATTTTGGAGCTTGTGTCGACACTTTTTTCCTGCGATCACAGAAATCTGCATAGTTTAGCCCATCAAATAAATTTATTTACTTATGTAAATGTGTGCAAATATATATATGTATTCAGTTTTTCTATTAATTTCAGTAATATTATTGAATAATAATACAACACAGTTTATAAAGTGATATTTTCTGTCTTTAAGTACATATATTACACTAACCGGCCACTTTATTAGGTACACCTGTCCAACTGCTCGTTAACACAAATTTCTAATCAGCCAATCACATGGCAGCAACTCAATGCATTTAGGCATGTAGACATGGTCAAAACGATCTGTTGCAGTTTAAACTGAGCATCAGAATAGGAAAGAAAGGGGATTTAAGTGACTTTGAACGTGGCATGGTTATTGATGCCAGACGGGCTGGTCTGAGTATTTCAGAAACTGCTGATCTACTGGGATGTTCACGCACAACCATCTCTTGGGTTTAAAGAGAATGGTCCAAAAAAGAGAAAATATCCAGTGAGCGGCAGTTCAGTGGGCACAAATGCCTTGTTGATGCCAGAGGTCTGAGGAGAATGGCCAGACTGGTTCCAGCTGATAGAAAGGCAACAGTAAATAAGCACTCTTTATTGCTTTTATCTTCTGATGGTTACTTCCAGCAGGATAATGCGCCATGTCAAAGCACGGATCATCACAGCCTGGTTTCTTAACATAACAATGAGTTCACTGTACTCAAATGGCCTCCACACTCACCAGACCTCAACCCAATAGAGCACCTTTGGGATGTGGTGGAACGGGAGATTCGCATTTTGGATGTGCAGCCGACAAAAAGTCAATAGGGACCAAAATCTCTGAGGAATATCTCCAGTGCCATGTTAAATCTATGCCACAAGGTATTAAGGCAGTTCTGAAGGCAAAAGGGGTCTCTACAAGTAAGGTGTACCTAATAAAGTGGCCAGCGAGTTTAGATTTGTATTCAGTTTTTACATTCATCTTAGTAATAATATTGAGTAACATGCAAATGTCTATATCATTCATTTACAATACAGTTTATAAAGTAATAGTTTCTGTCTTAAATAGATATACTGTATTATATGAGAGACTTGCTTTGTTTACTAAACAAGTGGATCTAAATGGATTTACATTGTAAATCTTAAATACCAGTTAAAAAGTAATGCATTGCTAGTAGTTATATTAGTAGATGTCTGAAATCTGCTATTCAATCATTTTCTTTTTGGCTAAGTCTCTTTATTAATCTGGGGTCGCCACAGCGGAATGAACCGCCAACTTATCCAGCATATGTTTTACGCAGCGGATGCCCTTCCAGCTGCAACCAAGCAGTCGGAAACACCCATACACTCTCACATTCACACACACACCGACCAATTTTGTTTATTCAATTCACCTATAGCGCATGTGTTTGGACTTGTGGGGGAAACCGGAGCACCCGGTGGAAACCCACGCCAACACAGGGAGAACATGCAAACTCAGAAATGCCAACTGACCCAACCGGGACTTGAACCAGCGACCTTCTTGCTGTGAGGCAATTGTGCTACCCACTGCGCCACCTTGAAGTTTGTTATTGTTAAAGCAAATGTTATGATAGGGTTGGGGAAGAGGAGAGAATATACAGCCTGTACAGTATAAATACCACAACCCATTTATGAGGGAAATCCTCATAAAAGATGAAAACCCGATGTGTGTGTGTGTGTGTGTGTCTGTGTGTGTTTGTATGGTGGTCAGAGTCAGCCAGGAGAAAAGCTATTTAGTTGACTATCCCTAACTGACAGCCATGACAGAAAATAAAGAAAGTGCAGCCGGTTGAACGATTGCCTCGGGCATCCACTAAGAGAGTTTATTCAATATTTCTATATGCATTCGTCTTGAATTGCTACACATTTTTTCTACGCTGTATGAAAGGCACCCTAGAGCAAACTCCTAATGATACATTGAAATATTGAAATATTAATATGTTGTGTTACGTTGCATCCATTTATTCATATGTGTATTCAAGAATAAGGTGCGGAGGTTAGAAATATGGTAGTGTATCCATCACAAATACTTACATATGAACTACTGAGCATATATTTTAATATTTATACATTCATATTGAAATGTAGGCGGTGCCTCAGTGGTTAGCGCTGTCGCCTCACAGCAAGAAGGTCACTGGTTTGAGTCCCCAGCTAGGCCAGTTGGCATTTCTGTGTGGAGTTTGCATGTTCTCCCTGTGTTGGCGTGGGTTTCCTCCGGGTGCTCCGGCTTCACCCACAGTCTAAACACATGCGCTATAGGGGAATTAGATGAATCAAAGTGGCCACAGTGTATGAGTGTGTCTGAGAATGAGTGTAAAGTATATGGGTGTTTCCCAGTACTAGGTTGTGGCTAGAAGGGCATCCGCTGCATAAAACAGATGCTGGAATAATTGGCGGTTCATTCCGCTGTGGCGACCTCAGAAATAGAAACTAAACTGAAGGAAAATGAATGAATATTGAAATGTTTTATTTTACGGTGTATTTGTTTAGCAAATCTTTTCACTATTATATATATTAATTATTACACACACTCTAGGAAACAAAATACAACCCAGCTGCATTAATATTGAATAATTAATAAAAGGCGTTTTACATATATTTTGAATTATTAATTGCACTATGTTGGTAAAGTTCAAAGGGCATTTATGTCATTATTTCAGTTTTCAGTATTGTTTACAAAAAAGTATTTTATGCATAAAACTACATTTTAAAATACATTAAATATTAAAAAGCTATTTAAAAATTTAGCAACTAGATATTTAAAACATTTTAAGCAATTTGACTTGTATTATAAACAACGACATGTATTACACATATTCACGAGTAAAAAAAACAATGTTATTTTTATGCACAGAAACTAAATATTAATTGGATTTACTACATTTTTTAAGGTAAGTGGTTGCAAACAATTTATATGGGCTGAATTTAAACAAACTAATGTTCAGCTTAAGTTGTTTGTTTTTAATTTAGCCCATTACGTTTTTTTCAACCAATTACACTGAAAAAAAAAACAATCAAAGACGATTCCTTCCTTCATTTTTTATGTTATGTTGTTGTAAACAATTTATTTGTGTTGAATTTAAACAAACAAATTAAGTTGAACATTACTAAATTAATTTATTTTTGTTTAAGTTCAACACAAATAAATTATTTGCAACAATTTTGCAGAACAATTTTTTTTCAGTCTACCTTTAAAAAATTGTAAATCCAATACATCTTTTCAATATGGATGCAAATTTTTATTTTATTTTAATATTTGACATTTTTTTAAATTAAATGCAAAATTATGATTATTCTGACATTCACTAAGTGAAGTTTCATAAACTAATTTCGAGAGGAGCATGTGATATGATTGAGCACGACTGGCCGCTCATCTGTAATCAGTAATAATCCAATCAGAGTGATCCTGGTTTACTATAAATGGATCATTTTCTTCCTACTGCTCTATCTTCGTTTGGAAGAATCCCCCCTTCCACCCCATCTCCTCCTTTTCCTCCCTTTTCTAAAGGGGGAGCTCTCAAGACCTACCTGATCACAGATCTCCTTATATGCTTATCGACCGGGCGGGAGCCCTGGGCTCAAATATCTCCGAGCTCAGGGTTCTCTCCAGGGACAGCATGCCAAACCTGCTTTAAACGCCAAGCATATCTAAGTGGGAACTCTTGAAAATTTGCTAGTGTCATTGCAAATGTTAAAATGTCAGATCAGCTGCTATATTTAAAGCGGATGTCTACTATATTGTTTGAAGCTAAGTGGTGGCAAAACAATTGACATGGGCTGAGTTTCAACAAACAAATTAAGTTGAACAATAATACATTTAATTAGTTTGTTTTATTTCAGCCCATGTCAATTGTTTGCAACCACTTACCTTGAAAAAATCCTATGAATCATTTCAGTAAGGATGCAAAAAAAAAAAAAAAACGTTTTATTAAAAGCAAAATAATGATTATTCTGACCCACTTAATTAGCTAGTGTTAGTGTTAGATGTAAATATTGTCAAATCAGCTGCTATATTTAAAGCATTTCTTTCTCCATCCTCTTGTCATACACACACTAAACTATTATATGTCATTTCAAATACCCTTAGTTTAATATTAACATCTAAAAGGACGTGACAGGAAGCCAAAATGCTTTCATACATGTGATTTAAATAACTCGGGATGCGATCTCTCTGCAATTGTTATAAATGTTGGCTTAACATACAAATTCAAAAAAAGCTATTAATCCGCAGGTCACATGCGTTCCGAACTATGGGTTGTGATCCTTCAGAGCACCCGGAGGAAACACACGACAACACGGGGAGAACATTCACAAAGAAATGCCAACTGACCCAGCTGAGACTCAAACCAGAGACCTTCTTGTTGTAAAGCGAAAGTGTTAACCACTGAGCCACAGTGCCGGCTCAGTGCATTTTGTTTAAATGAAATCTTGGTTCAATCAACCTTAAGTTGCTTTTGCAGGCAACCAATGATTCAGAATTCCTGAAAACAAATGAATAATGTTACACTGAAATGTAATACAAAAGGTGACACGGCTGCTAATGCAACACCTACGAGACGCCTATTAACACTCCCTGAGGCGCTCTTCCCTCTTAATAACAGCAGACGCAGGAGTGTTTGACTAATGCACAGTCTATACTTAAACTCTCCACTGATTAAAGATTCAACGTCGCATTGAAATCTGCGAGACAAGCTACCACATAATTAATGCTGCAAAGTCAAACTAACGTCTCTCTGATTACTTCCTTAACACGCCAGTCCGCAGCTCTGAGGCTCGGTGCCGTTTGGCAACATAAATGTTTACTATGTTAAGCTGTGAAAAGCAGGCTCAGTCATGCGGCGCTCCGTTCAATGGTTAAAAACACATAATGCCCACTTGTGCAGCTCGCAGAAAACTGTTTCCAAAACACCATAGCAGAAACAATGCCAAAATTCAAGGTTTTGCAATATTTCAAGGGGATATATTATAAAAAAAACATGACTTTTCATGAGTGTGTGCTATGATCAAATCCCCGGTGCATTGCGCAATCCAGAAAATGTGACACAATAAATAAAAACACAGTCATTTTGTATTGGTAAGCCTTTCTCTGCAAGCAGGAGAGAAAAACAATCTTATGGACCCTTCCCTACAGGTACAGGACGTCAATATGGCATTATATTGATGTTGCACCCCAACGTCATGGGGACATTTTCTTTTGTTTGGAAACGAAAATCGGGTTGACGTCAGAACGCAACGTCAGGCCGTTGTCAATGTCCAACCAAAATTCAACCTAAAATCAATCAAATATCAACGTCTAGTCATGTTACAACTTGACATTGTGTGGACGTTACCACTACGACATCTATCAGACATTGGATTTTGGTCACTTTCCAACACAACCTATAATCAACCAAATATCAACGTAACTTTACGTCGTTATTGAATGTCAAAATAACATTGTCCTTAGATGCTGGCTAGACATTGAATTTTGGTCACCGTCATGATCTAAATCGAATATAATATTAACGTCTTATGATATTGTGTGCCTGCTGGGATTTTACATTTTTCTGTGTTTTTTTGTTGTAAAGGTAAACTTTGAGCGCAGTGAATGCGAGAGTTTAACAAATAAATGTTAGCCATTATTTAGCCTATTTGCGTAAATAACTTATCAACTTGTGGAGCTGCGCATTGATGGATTTGTGAAATTTAAACCACACTGAACTGAACTAAACTGAACTTCAACTCTGAAAACTGGACTAACACAGTTTCAATCTACTAGAACTTCTATGTTAGGCTGCTTTGACACAACCTACATTGCGAAAGCGCTAGAGAAATGAACATGAATTGAATCGAGACATTCAGAAAAAGCAAAACGAATAGTGTGAGACTGATAGCGGCAGCCAAAAGAGAGAACAATGCTAAATTTACTGGCCCGCACTCAGAGACGCTGCATTAACACCTTGCATAAGCTGTAATTCGTTTACGTTTTTTGTAATTTGATGCAAAGATGATTTAATACAAAGTCTAGCTACTTTTTTTTTTACATACATACATGTACTTCATGCTTCGGTGTCGACCATACTGGCTACAAAGGGAGTCCACAGCAGTTATAATTACAGCTGTCTCCATCCCCCCTCAAGCCAACACAGAGCAGGCGCTCAGGGAACTGTATGGGAGCATAAGCGAGCAGGAAACCGCACACCAGAAGGCAGCGTTTATTGTTACAGGGGACTTTAACAACGCCAATCTTATGAAAATCGCTCCAAAATACTTTCAACATATCACCACAAACACGTGTGGTGATCGCATTCTGGACCATTGCTACTCTCCGTTCCGGGATGCCTACAGAGCCCTCCCCCGCCCACCGTTTGGCAAATCAGATCACTCTTCTGTTCTGCTCTTGCCTGCTTACAGGCAGAAACTGAAACCACCCTCAGGACGTTTCAGAGCTGGTCAGACCAATCGGATTCCATACTTCAGGACTGTTTTAATGAAGTGGACTGGGAGATGTTCCGGGCAGCTTCTGATGACGACATCGAAGTGTACTCAGACACAGTATGGAAGTATGGATGGAAGACGTGGTTCCAACAAAAACTGTCCGTATCTACCCCAACCAAAAACCATGGATCAATGGCGAAGTTCGAACAGCCCTATCAGAGCGAGCTTCCGCCTATAAATCCAAGAATGCTGAGGAACAAAAACAGGCAAATTACAACCTCAGGAAAAACTATCAAAGAAGCTCTCTGCTACCCTCAGGCAGACGGTTCCGCAGCATCTGGTCACGCACCAGCCGACTGAAGGAAAGTTTCTTCCCTTAGACTCAGGCTGATGAACACGTAACACACCCCACACAAACTCTTCCACACCCCTCACTGCACACCATCCAACCCAGGCTCATTCTGAAAACGTAGTCCCGTGGACGTTTCTGGAAACCGCGAATTACGTAGCCGGAGGTACGTATGGCTGCATTACGTTTTTTTAAGCGAACACTACGGGGCGTTGTGACGCCGTTCCCTTTCATGCCTGCCGGCTGACCGCTTACCTCGGTGTGGAGGGCTTTCCCGCCACAACCAGTTTGTCCAGTTAGCTCGTCGTGTACGTCAGCGGACTTGAGACGCAGAGAGGCGACGACAATCGGGTTCGAGTCCGGGGTGGAGCGGTTCCAGAAATAAGGTAAGACAAAAACAGAATCCAAGAAATAAAGTGAACAAGTTCATAACAGGGTGAGAATGTGGTAAAATCCGAAAACGTGGTAAAAATCAGACGAGGGCTTTACTTTTTCTAGATGTTTTTTTTTTGTAAATTGTTGGTTGGGTGTAGGGAAGTAAGCGGGTGGGCGGGTCAATCGGTAAAACTGCTTGGGCTTAGGGAAGGAGGAGGAGGGTGGGTCGGTTGGCCGGTCGCTCAGTCAATCATTCAGCCAGTCGGACGGACGGTCGTTCGACAGTGGCCTCTTGTGGGTTTACGTGAGAACGGCACGGGTGCGAACGGCGCTCGCAAGAGACGTTCGAGATGCAAAAAAGGGTGCACAGCGGCCTCTTGCGGATTCGTGAAAACAAAAACTGCACAAATATGTACCTCCCGGGACTTATTTCGCGGTCTCCAGAAACGTCCACGGGACTACGTTTTCAGAATGAGCCTGGGTTGACACCATCAATATGTAGCATGCACTGCACTTTAACCAATTCATACTTTAAAACAATACTGCCTACAGCTATGTGTACACCTATTCATTGTACATATTGCTGTCAACACTGCCAGTTTTACATTGTCCTGTTTTTTGGGAGTATGCTGTTGTATGTTGTTGTATTTTGTCTGTTTTGTCTGTTTTTGCACTGTCTGTATTTTGCACTGTCGTTGTATTTGCACTGTCTGGAGCCAGCCCCTAAGCTTTTCACTCATCACAGGACACGTGCTGCTGCTGATGTGACAATAAAAGTGATTTGATTTGATTTAATTTGATTTGATTTGAAGACTTGTGCGTTTGGTTAAATTTTTTTGAGTTGAAACTTTTTGATTCGGGCATTTGTCTGTGTAGTTTGCTTGCTCTCTCTCCTTGTTGGCGTGAGGTTCCTCAGGGTGCCCCGGTTTCCCCCACAGTCCAAACACATGCGTTATAGGTGAATTGGATGAACTAAATTGGCTGGTATGTTTGAGTATGTGTGTGAATGTGACAGTGAATAGGTGTTTCCCAGCACTGGGTTACATCTGCTACGTAAAACATTTGCTGGAATAGTTGGTGGTTCATTCCGCTGTGGCAACCCTTGATAAATAAGGGACTAAGTTGAAGAAAAATGTCCACTGTGAGAGTCTGAGATCATCAATTGTGATTTTCCCCCGTGACCCCCAGCCTCTTGTGTGAGAGGATTCCCCTACATGTGTGCATGAGAGCCCGGGGCCCTGATGCGGGGGTGACGACGCCAGAGGGCTGCATGCTCTGAATAATGCATCTCTCAGACCAAACCTGTCATTGTCTGAAATATTGCCCGCATCATTCTTTGTGACAGAATAATGAAACATTAAAAAAAAACGGCAGTGGAGCGCTGCATTTTTAACAGGGGGCTCCAGAGCGCTGCCCTGCAGATCAGAGCCCGTGCTGGAACGTATGTCTCTGTGTGTATGTGTGTGTGTTTGCTTGCATGATTGGATGTGTGTGCATGTGTATCTGTGCATGACTGTGTGTATGTGTGCATGATTAGATGTGTGTGTGTCTCAGTATCTGTGCATGATTGTGTGTGTGTGTGTATGTGTGGATGATTGGATGTGTGTATTTGTATCTGTGCATGACTATGTATGTGTGCAAGATTGGATGAGTGTGTGTCTGCATGGTTAGAGGTGTGTGTATGCGTATCTGTGCATGACTGTGTGTATATGTGCATCATAAGATGTGTGTACAGTATGTGTATTTGTGCCTGGTTGAATGTGTGTGTGTGTGTGTGTGTGTGTGTGTGTGTGTGTATCTATGATTAATTGTGTATGTGCATGACTTTGTGTATTTGTGCCTGGTTGAATGTGTGTGTGTGTGCGTGTGTGTGATTAATTGTGTTTATGTGTGCATGGCTTTATGTATTTGTGCCTGATTGGATGTGTGTGTGTGTGTGCATGTGTATCTGTGCATGACTGTGTGTATGTGTGCATGATTAGATGTGTGTGTGCCTCTGTATCTGTGCATGGTTGTGTGTGTGTGTGTGTGTGTATGTGTGGATGATTGGATGTGTGTATTTGTATCTGTGCATGACTATGTATGTGTGCAAGATTGCATGTTTGTGTGTCTGCATGGTTAGAGGTGTGTGTATGTGTATCTGTGCATGACTGTGTGTATGTGTGCATGCTTAGATGTGTGTGTGTCTCTGTATCTGTGCATGATTGTGTGTGTGTGTGTGTGTGTGTGTGTGTGTGTATGTGTGGATGATTGGATGTGTGTGCATGTGTATCTGTGCATGACTGTGTGTATATGTGCATGATTGTGTGTATGTGTGTGTATGTGTGGATGATTGGATGTGTGTATTTGTATCTGTGCATGACTATGTATGTGTGCAAGATTGGATGAGTGTGTGTCTGCATGGTTAGAGGTGTGTGTATGCGTATCTGTGCATGACTGTGTGTATATGTGCATCATAAGATGTGTGTACAGTATGTGTATTTGTGTGTGTGTGTGTGCGTGTGTGTGTATCTGTGATTAATTGTGTGTATGTGCATGGCTTTGTGTATTTGTGCCTGGTTGAATGTGTGTGCGTGTGTGTGATTGTGTGTATGTGTGCATGGCTCTATGTATTTGTGCCTGATTGGATGTGTGTGTGCATGTGTATCTGTGCATGACTGTGTGTATATGTGCATGATAAGATGTGTGTACAGTATGTGTATTTGTGCCTGGTTGAATGTGTGTGTGTGTGTATCTATGATTAATTGTGTGTATGTGCATGACTTTGTGTATTTGTGCCTAATTGGATGTGTGTGTGCGTGTGTATCTGTGCATGACTGTGTGTACTGTATGTGTGCATGATTAGATGTGTGTGTGTCTCTGTATCTGTGCATGATTGTGTGTGTGTGTGTGTGTGTGTGTGTGTGTGTATGTGTGCAAGATTGGATGTTTGTGTGTCTGCATGGTTAGAGGTGTGTGTATGTGTATCTGTGCCTGACTGTGTGTATATGTGCATGATAAGATGTGTATACAGTATGTGGTCTGCAGAAGAAATCAATAATTATTTCCGTTTTATTAATTATCCGAGTCTGAACGATCTTTTATTTTGAAAAATATTTGATTTGAAAAGATGACTGTATTCTCTCGCTTACATCTCGATCACTTGAACACCAACGTTTAATTAACAAGTTGGCAAAATGAGTAAGAAACAGACGTCTTTAGAAAGCTTATTTGCGGAGAGGAAAAGGCCCGGTAAAGGACCCGCAAACTACCAAGGAATGGATCCGCAACACATTTGTCAACAAATTAGGTGAATCCAGCAGGTTTGTGCAAGAAGATCAACTGCTGGAGATCACAAATGACGGATGTCGTTCACATATCGCTAGGCCCACACGGAATCTGCGCGCGCAGAATTCTGCAGATTTCCACAGATTTTTAGCTCATCATTGATTCTGTTTATTTACTTGTGTAAATGTGTGTAAATCTAAATTTATTCAGTTTTTAAATTGATTTCAGTAATATTATTGACTAACATGAAAATATTCATCTGATTTATGTACAATGCAGTTTGTAAAGTAATATTTTTTGTCTTTAGTAGAGATATTATATGAGAGACTTGCTTTGTTTACTAAATAATTGAATCTAATTGGATTTGCAGTGTTAACATTAAATACAAGTTATTATTTTTTAGTTCATAAATTAAGGTTTTGGTTATGAAACTTCCAAAATTATTCTGCCTAAATCTGCAGATTTTTAACAAAATTCTGCGCAGAAATAGCAAAAAACATCCGCAGATTCCATCTGGGCCTACATATCGCGTCTTTTCCGCATACAAGTTCGTTATTTCCAAATGCATTTTTCTTCATGCATTGCAGCTCCAGCAATGTTTTCTCAGCTTGTCATACTCTGAGAAAATGGTGGATGTGGCCTACTGTAGCACCGGGCCACGGTAAAATTATTAAGTGTTGACCGATACGTGGTCATAAAAAGTTTGGTGACAACTGTTCTAATACAAATCCTTCCATTCAATCATTCATTTTCTTTTCAGCTTAGTCCCTTTATTAATAAGGGGTCGCCACAGCAGAATGAATCGCCAATTAATCCAGCATATGTTTCACGCAGTTGATGCCCTTCTAGCTGCAATCCATCACTGGGAAACATCCATACACACTCATTCACACTCATACACAACGGACAACTTAAGTTTACCCAATTCACCAACAGCACATGTCTTTGGACTTGTGGGGGAAACCGGAGCACCCAGAGGAAACCCATGCCAACACGGGGAGAATATGCAAACTCCATATGGAAATGTCAACTGATGCAGCCGAGGCTCGAACCAGCGACCTTCTTGCTGTGAGGTGAACGTGCTGCCACTGCGCCACCGTGCATCCCAAATCCTTCAAGAATTATCTCAAATGACCTTCATTACACATAGAAAAGCATTTGATCTTCTTGTGAGACTCTCAGATGAATCCCTTTGAATTGTTCCTCGCTTCTCTATCACTTTGGATAAAAGCATCTTCGAAATAAATAAAAAAACAGTCTGTGCACTTACAAATATAAATGCACACACACATATCATCTGGTCATTTAAGAAAACAACCCCTTTAGATTTGACCACCAGTCTTGCGCGCCAAAAAACTACTCATAGCAATGGGAATGTCAATTTTATGATTCCCTTTAAAGTCTCGCAAGTTTCATTGCACGTCCAAACCAACGCCAACAATAAAAAAGCCTTCGCAATATTTCAGGAATCAATACGCACAAACCGAACGTCTCAGGCTTAAATGATCCGCCCGCATGCTGTTTTCTGAATCCGACAAAACAAAAGCTTTTATGACAAGCGTAAGATATTTATCTCCACTCCAACGCCAGCGCACAGCCCGGGCTTTGTTCTACAAGGCACTTTAAGCTTTTAATCGTTCCCTCTTTTGGCCTGGATGTTTGACGATACTTCAGGTGCATGATAATGAAACGCAGACTCATCACAGCAGGTGTCCAGCATGTGGAGACTCAGCATAACACACGCACATACACACTCGCGCCTTCCTGGATTTCATCTCTCGCATTTTTCTTCCTTTGTTTCTGTTCATGTCTGTGCTTTTTTCAAATTAGCTTGTTCTGACGACACATTGACCCACACAGAAATCTGACATGTAGAAATATATGCAAATGACATACACGTATTACTTATATAGTAACTTATTTGGATTTAAACAGCTTGATCTCACGGGGAAACGTATAAGAAAAAAGAAAAAATACGTATAAAGGATTTTACGTTTTGTCAGTTTAGTGGCTAGTTTGTACGAAGTTCAGGTGTAGATTTTAAAAAGGAGGCGTGGCACCAAACCCCGCCTCTAAACCCGACCATCATTGGAGATAAGCAAATCGTTCTAGCAAATTGTACAAATGAGATCGTACAAATTCATACGAATCAAGCTGCGGTCACATTTGACTTTTCCTCCCATAGACTTCAATTCATACGCACGCGAATGCGTCAGACCGGAAACGCAGGGTCATGCGTCAAGTTTCGCATGTTGTTGCGGTGCAAAGTTCAAGCTTGGTGAACTCTGACCTGCGAAATTGCATCACTTGACTGCATGAGACCAATCGAGGATCAAAACAGGACCTCTCTGGACATAAATTTAAAGCATGGAGCAATCGCTCGCTTTTTAAAGGTCTAATCATCTTGTTTAATCCCGCCCCTTTTCGCAGCGTCGCACGACAGAATTTCGCACACACAAAGCCCGGTGTGACTCCAGCTTCAGCCACCAAATCAATTACTTCTCTAATTACCCTAACCTGCCTAGTTAACCTAATTAACCCAGTTAAGCCTTAAAATTTCACTTTGAGCTGTATAGAAGTGTCTTGAAAAATATCTAGTCAATTATTATTTACTGTCATCATGGTAAAGATAAAATAAATCAGTTATTAGAGGTGAGGTATTAAAACTATTATGTTTAGAAATGTGTTGAAGAAATCTCTCCGTTAAACACAACTTGGGGGGAAAAACAGAGGGGTGAATAATTCAGGGGGGCTAATAATTCTGACTTCAACTGCGTATGTTTTTTCATTCTCAGATTAAATTAATTATTAATTGATACATGACTTATCCCTTTAAACATTACGTGCATTTCGCCCCAAGTCTTCATTTGTATTTACAGTATGTTTAGTTCTGTGTGTACAAATGCCAATGATTTAAATGACGAGTGATGTATGTCACCTCCGCTGCTGACTCTTTATTTTCACGCCTTTTCATTTGCATCTATCATGTTTTTTTTGTTGCTTTTATTAAGTCTTCATTTCCATTTCTTGCTTAAGACCTTATAGTTCAATGACCAGAGACAGGCCTCCAGGGAAAAATCACACACAGCTCTTATAACGCCATATACGATGTAGCACCATACGATGCTTCTGAGGAAGAGCTAAAATCCCTATAACAGTTGAACTGACAGCTACATTTACACTGGAGGTTTTTTCTTTCTTTCTTCTCAACACCAAATACTCATAACACCACATCCTTCTCGGTACAGGACTGAGGTGGAAAAAGTGGCTTTCTCTTAGCACAAAAAAATGAAGCGCAAGACAAGAGAGCGGGCGGTTTCAAGAGCTTTCTCATTTCACACTTTCATCTCTCTACTATTTTCTAACTGGCGTCTGGATATTACAATCATAGGCTGTCTGCACACATTTCAAGTCCCTCAGGATTACAGCAGGTCAAGGATTCTGGGTCATATACAAGATAGTGGAAAAATACGAAAAAAACAACTCTTGTTTTCATGTGTTAAAGGGATAGCTCACATCAAATAGTTTGTGATCATTAATCATATTTGCAGGAAAATAAGCATGCTTTACTATAAGTTGTCCTGTATTAACACATTATTTGTTATTGATTGTTGAAAGAGAATAGGTGAATTGGGTATGCTAAAATTGACCGCAATGTATGTGTCTGTGAGTGAATGTGTATGGGTGTTTCCCAGAGATGGGTTGCAGCTGGAAATACATCCACTGTGTAAAACATATGCTGCATAAGTTGGTGGTTCATTCCGCTGTGGCGACCCCTGATTAATAAAGGGACTAAGCTGAAAAGAAAATGAATGAATGTTGGAAGAGAGAAAGAGAGAGAAAAAGGTGTACTGCTTATTCTTATTTTACTTATTCTTATTTACAGAATATTATTGCATCGGTGCATAAATCAAAATGTTTAAGTATCATTCACAAATAATGACTTTATATCATGCAATTGCGACTTTATTTCTTAGAATTGTGACTTTATATCACACAATGGCACCTTATTTCTCAGAATTGCAAGATATGAAGACAGATTTCTGACTTTATAACTGGGAATTTTAAATTTTATCTCAAAATTCAGACTAATTGTGAGTTTATATCTTGAAATTCTGACTTAACTCACAATTTCGAGTTTACATCAAACAATTCTGAGACAAAATGTCTGAATTGCGAGTTTGTATCCTGCAATTCTGAGATAAAAAGATGCAATAACCTTTTTCTTTATTATTTATTATGGAAATCAATGTGAAAGTTGTAATGTGAAAGGACTTCCATACAAAATCTCTCAGTAGTCCTAAATAAAAAAATGCAGACATTTTATTTCTGGCTTAGTCCCTTTATTAATCTGGGGTGGCCACAGCGGAATGAACCACCAACTCATCCAGCATATGTTTTGCACAGCGGACGCCCTTCCAGCTGCAACCCATCACTGGGAAACACCCACACACTCCCATTCACACATATACACTACGAACAATTTAGCCTAACCAATTCACCTATAGCACATGTCTTTGGACTGGGGGAAACCGGAGCACCCGGAGAAAACCCACACCACCACAGGGTGAACATGCTCCACACAGAAATGCCAACTGACCCAGCTGTGGTTCGAACCAGCGACCTTCCTGCTGTGAGGCGACAGTGCTACCCACTGCGCCACCATGACGCCAGAATACAGCCAATATTACAAACAACATTTGTTTTTTTTAATCAAATTTTTCATCATTTACTTGCCATCTTATTTGATCATATTTTTGTACTAATGGATTCATAATAGTTATGTTATATAATAATTGTTATATATAATAAAACATATGATTAATTCAATCTTGTTCTTTTATGAACTCAATTATTTATAAATAATTCCAGCAATTTAACATAATGTAATTTATATTTTTACATTTTGTTCCATTCAAGAATGCCAAGCCAAAACAAATTGCATTAAATTGAAGCTGCATTTGTATCTATCTATCTGTCTGTCTGTCTGTCTGTCTGTCTGTCTGTCTGTCTGTCTATCTATCTATCTATCTATCTATCTATCTATCTATCTATCTATCTATCTATCTATCTATCTATCTATCTATCTATCTATCTATCTATCTATCTATCTATCTATCTATCTATCTATATATATATATATATATATATATATATATATATATATATACATACAGTTTAAGTCAGAATTAGTAGCCTCCCTAAATTATTAGCTCCCCTGTTAATTTTTCCCCCAATTTCTGTTTAACAGAGAGAAGATTTTGTCAACACATTTATAAACATAATAGTTTTCATAACTCATTTCTAATAACAGATTTTATCTTTGCTATGATGACAGTGAATAATATTTGACTTGAAATTTTTCAAGACACTTTTATCTACAGCTTAAAGTAACATTTAAAGGTTTAACTAGGCAGGTCAGGGTAATTAGGCAAGTTGTTGTATAACAATGGTTTGTTCTGTAGACTATGGAAAAAAAAAAAGCTTAAAGGGGCTAATAATTTTGACCTTAAAATGGTTCATAAAATATAAAAAACTGCTTTTATTCTCACCAAAACAAAACAAATAAGACTTTCTCCTGAAGAAAAAATTTTATCAGACATACTGTGAAAATGTCCTTGCTCTGTCAAACATCATTTTGGAAATATTAAAAAAAGTAGAAAGAAAAAATCAAAGGGGGGTGAATAATTCTGACTTCAACTGTATTTTTACTGTTAAACCAAAAATAACTACCTCAAATTATTTTTAATACTATATACTGTAAAATAGGTCTGTCACAACAATCTAAGTCTCATTTCTGTACTTAAATTTTTTTTCTTAATTTTCACTACAATGATTTGTATTAAGTGTATGTTTACATTCATAGTGTGGTGATTTTCATTATTTCCATGCATCCAGGGTCTAAGAGTAATGTAATTTCACTTCACTGTGTGTCTGTACATGTAGCAGATTTGACTAATCCATAAAATACAGTCCTCAAAAGCAAAGAACACAAAAATAAGATATTTTACACAGTATTTCATCTATTTCCATACGTTTACTTTGGTGTTCCACTGAAAAAATCAGACATTTAGATTTTGGTGATGGTAAATAGCTGAAAGTTGTAGTTTTTAGTTGATCAATCCAGCAAATACAGAACTCAAAACTAAATAACACAAAAACAAGATATGTTACACAGTATTTCATATTTTTCTATATGTTTACTTTGGTATTCCGCTGAAGAAAGTCAGTCATATGGCGTTAAGTAGCTAGAAGTTGTAGTTTTTAGCTGACTAATCCATAAAAAACAGTATGCAAAAGCAAAGAACACAAATAGAAGATATTTCACACAGTATTTCATCTATTTCTATACGTTTACTTTGGTGTTCCACAGAAGAAAGTCAGTCATTTGGATTTGGATGATGTTAAATAGCTAAAAGTTGTAAGCTTTAGCTGACCTATCCAGCAAATGCAGAACTCAAAAGCAAAGAACACAAAAATAAAATACTTTACTCAGTATTTCACCTATTTCTATACATTTACTTCAGTGTTCTGCTGAAGAAAGTCAGTCATATGGATTTGGATGACATTAAGTAGCTAAAATGTGTAGTTTTTAGCTGATTGCTATTAAAAAAAAGAAAAAAAAAAAGCTTAGTTTGACTATTTTACCAGTCTGTTATTCACAGACTCAGAGCTGCATACAGCCCTAGATTCATTTCATATCTTCATCTCTTCCTCAGCAGGCGGTTTGGCAGGTCCGGCCTTTGTGCAGTGACACAGGGACTCTGACACCAGACGGACGACGCTCAGAGAATATGAAATACTCTTACTGTGCTGCACCTTCAAGACAAGTCCACGTTCGACAGATGGCTTTCAAGTCTAAAAGAAAGGCGATGAGCCCAGTTGCTAAGCTACACTCTTTCTGTCAAGGAAACCGACTGAATGTATAGAATTGAATGCAGGAGACAGAATACTTCAGCAGAACTCAGATGAGACTCACCACCATGAAAAAGACAGAAAACCAAAGTATCACAGAACACTTGTTAAATGCAAATGCATTATATTAGTTGAAATTTATATTAATAGCAAATAGAAAGTAAAATGTTTTGACCACTTAGAGTAGTTACTAATGAATCAATAAATAATAATTATTAGAAAAAAAAAAAGTTGCTGCTAACCCTTGTGTGCTTTTGGACATCCACTCTGGGGTGATTTTGAGTCTTATTTTTGCCACAACTTTCTCAATGTTTCAGCAAATGGAATGATTTTTGCCGACAAACCTTATTTTGACACATATTTTGGGAAAATGCTTTAATTTTTTTTTAAAAACTCAACAATACCCTCAGATTTACTACCTTTTCGTTATGTTGATGACTATTTTAGCCTCATTGACTTCCATTATAAAGACATTTTTAGATGGTAAAGCCGTGACACTATGCAGTTTTTATTGTTAGTGGTATTCCTGTTAGGAAGAGGAACAATTTGTAATTTTTACTCTCAATCATCAGTTGCAGTGCAAAAAAGTTTAGTGTCTGGCGTTTATATGGAGTTATATGGAATATGGTGTATGTGAAAGAGTGTAAGACAGACCAATATCCTCTGGAACTTGTGTATTTGAATGTATATGGATGAACAAACAAGCATGATAATGAAGTCACAATTTTGTAATATACATATTATTGTAATATTGAATAACAACCACAGGTAAAGCTACAATGATACACTTTACATTTGTTCTATTCAACCCAGGCTTATTATGGATGCGTACCCCTGTATACACTTCTGGAGAGCACGGAATACATCCAAGAAGGTACGCTTTCTTGCAGTGTTTGTTTCCGCAAATCCGCCAGAGGCCGCTGTGTATGCTTTTTCAGATCTCAAATGTCTCTCGCGAGTGCCCTTAGGCCTTGTTGTTCTTGCGTAAATCCACCAGAAGTCGCTGTACACTGACTGACTGACCGAACGATTGACCCACCCCCTTCCCTAAACCCAACTGATAGTGTTTTCAAAAGCATTCTAAAAAAACAAAAGCCCTCGTGGCTGCCTGATTTTTACCATGTTTTCAGATCTTACCACGTTCTCACCCTGTTAATTACTTGTTGATTTAATAACTTGATTTTATTCTTTGCCTTTTGTTTTACCTGCTTTCCTGGAACTGTTCTTCTGTCAACTTTTATCTGCATCTCAAGTCCGCCGACGTTCATGGCGAACTACTGGGCAAACTACTAACAGCGGAGAAGCCGTCCACAAGGAGGTAACCGGTCAGCTGGTTGCGCAAAAAGAAACAGAGGCCATCAATGGCGTCATATTGCCCCATGACCTTTATTTTAAAGATGCAGTGCAGCCATACATAGATCTGGCTACATAGTTCACGCTCTCTAGAAATGTATATGGGGGTACGTTTTCACAATAAGCCTATATTGCCCCATAACCTTTATTTTAAAGATGCAGTGCAGCCATACATAGATCTGGCTACATAGTTCACGCTCTCTAGAAATATACATGGGGTACGTTTTCACAATAAGCCTATGTTGGATATATTGTTTTCATTCATGTTTTATTTTGACATTATAGCCAAAAGTGGATGTGTTCAATATAACTTTAAGAGTGTTGTCTGGTAATTTTGGAACTTCTCATCTATTTTTCTGTGGTGTTTTCAGGATGTAACATAATGTTTTTTTCCATTTGACTGCCTCTTTAACATCTCATCAGGTACAAATTCCACATTGATTTCCATGTCTTTCTATATACTCGATGGTATTATGTAGAAAACAATTTTTTTAAGTGTTCATTTATAATCCAGAATGTAAACTCTACATACATACAGTACACACACTTTTAAGATCTGAAGTGCAAACTCAATCCACTAAAGCACACTTCTTTGATAAAAGGGCACAGTGTTTACTAGTGGTTCAAAAGAAATGATTTGATACATCTAAAGTGAATGCTGAAGCATGTTTAGTGTGTCATATAATCAAGTGATAAAGTGAAAAATATCTAGGACCTTGAATTTATAGATTGACTTCCCTTTCAGGTTCACTTTTTTCATTTTCTTATAACACACATGATGCAGCATCAGCTCTTTTCTTACAGCGTCTGAAACAGTTGGTTCAAGGATCCAGACTGTCTAAACCCCACCTCTCCGAGAGCCTGCTCTGCTCTGATTGGTCAGACTGTTACCCTATTTGAATTTCAGCTGTTTGTCCACATTTGTAAACACTTTGATAACAACATTTCAAACTATTAAAGGGACAGTTCACCCAAAAAGGAAAATTCTGTCAATTTACACTCCCTTCAATGGCTCCAAACCTGTCAGAGTTTCTTTCTTTTATTAAACACAAAAATAAGACCAGAAAGTCATATTATTCAGAATTTACTATCCTCTAACGCTGATACTAGACATCTGATATCAAGCTTTGTTCGTGCTTTTGATGCACTAAGCACACTAAGACAGCTTGGGCTATGGATTTGAATGAAGACGTGGCTGATGAGATCTGGGAAGAAGTCCTGTCAAGAATAAAGAAAGGTTTGATAAATTCGAGATAAACTAATACGATTTAAAGTTTTACATCACCTTCACTTCTCTAAAAGCAGATTGAGTAAAAGATTTCCCTCTGTCTCTCCTAAATGTGACAGATGTGGTGGGACAGAAGGGACTTTGGCACATTTATTTTGGTTTTGTCCTGTTCATCATGACTTTTGGTCAAACATTTTTGAATTGTTTTCCAGTGCTTATGGAACCAACATCCAACCTGACTACAATTTGGTATATTCTAATATAATGGACATACTTCTGTTAACCCAACAACAAGCCCTGATAGTTGGCATAAAAATGTTATCTTACTTAATTGGAAATCTCCAAAGGACCAATATGGACCAAAATCACTGAGGAATTTTTCCAGTGCCTTGTTGAAATGTTCTGAAGGTAAAATCAGGTCTAACCTAGTACTAGTACGGTGTACCTAATAAAGTCATCTCTTGTTTATACAGGATGTTTCATATGTTGTGTGTTTGTGTGTATGTATATATATATATATATATATATATATATATATATATATATATATATATATATATATATATATATATATATAATAGTGGTGGGCCGTTATCGGCGTTAACGTGCTGCGTTAATGCGAGACTTTTTTCGTCCGATGAAAAAAATATCTCTGTTAATCTCAAAGTTGGGTTGGGAGCTGGCTCTATTCTACTCAAGGTATGATGACTTTCACCTTGATATTTTAACGCGGATGTATACCTGACAGGTGAGCTGTCTGAAAAAAAGTACCCTTCTGAATCAAATCAGCAGCATGCCTGACTTTAACTGCAGTTCGGCAGTTTCGCGTGTGTGGATATTGTCGGAAAATATGGCGAAAAGTCTTACATGACGGTAATAGTTTGATCGCGGTGTTTACTTCAATATTGCCACTAATATATGCATATTCCACATGTCTTAATTCCATTTCTGTTTAGTTCAGTTATGACTTTAGCCGGATTAAGGTAATCAAAAATCTGTGTTTCGAAAATTTGTAGTCCTACAGTTTAAAATTCATATTTAACTGAATAAACAGTAAACACAAGTACATCTTATTGAACATCATTTATTTTCATCACCAATTATCATAGTATATCAGTTTCTCAAGCAGTTTGTGATACATTTTGGAAAGAGGAGATGAGCCCCTGGTCTAATGCGCCCCCTTCTTTGAGAAACCTGTTCTCAAAGAGGTATTATTTGGGTAGCATACATATTCTGAATGCCTTCGGCAAAATTCAAATGAGCCATTTAAATCTAGATTCATCCCGAGATTAATCTAGAATTAAAAAATGTATCTATGCCCACCTATAATATAGACAATGGTTAGAACATTATCAAAATTTCTTATTTTGTGTTTTTTTATATATTATTTTATTTAACATAATAAAAAAAGAAAGAGAGATTGTCTCTGTTGCCATATATATATATATTATATAAAATTATGGAAGACAATGGTTAGAACATTATATATGTGGCACACACACACATATATGTATATACACACATATATATATATATATATATATATATATATATATATATATATATATATATATATATATATATATATATATATATATATATATATATATGTATATATATATATATATATATATATATATATATATATATACATATATGTGTGTGTGTGCCACATATATAATGTTCTAACCATTGTCTTCCATAATTTTTAATTCTCCTCCTAAATCAGTGGTTACATGTTTTCAGCTTTCTTGAAAACATTTTATTTTGTGTTTCATAGAAAAAAGAAACTCAAAAAGGTTTTGGAAACATTTGAGGGTGAGAAAATAGTGTGTAGACCTAAATTTTTAGCCAAACTACCCCTTAAACCGCATTTATTCAAAACTGAACCATCCAAAAAGTGACCAGCAACACAAACCAAAATCCTCCAGCACTGTTTTTGTCATTAAATCAGAGCTGCATTTATTTCCATTAACACTGCAGGCACAAACTGCCCCAAAATAGCATCGCTTTCACTAACAGCCTCAACAATTTGTACACAACCCAAACGCTTTAAATGCATAATCCCACTATGTTTTTCCATTTGCTGTCTTTTGCTAAATATGCCGAAAGTGCATCCAAATTTGTTTCGAATTTTCAGTTACTCACCAAACTCCCTGGGTACGGCGATAGTGTACACACAGCTCTGTCCCGTCGTGTAGTTCCTCGGGAAATTGGGTGACAGCACGGTTCCATCTGTCCCAGTAGAGCGACTTCCACATGGCGCTGTTCACACAAACACCCAGAACGCTCATTACTTTCAGCTCAAACATTTAGGATCATGCTATTTTTGAGACAGCAGCCTGGATAGAATTTATCTTGGCTGGCAAAGTATGTAGAAGTCAGAGTCATTTAATAGAGTTTGATTCATTTTGTTTGTTCTATATGGCAGAAAGAGTTAAATGTTTTCGTTTAGCTTTTCTTATGCCGAGTTCAGACTGCAAGATTTTAGCCCCGATTTTGACTCGCCGACAGGTTTTGAGAAATCACCGACAAATGTCTGAAATCACAGGCAAATCGGTGCTCGTGCACGTGAGTGACAATCACACAGTATGAACTATCAAAGAAGCGATCTGAGAGAATCGCCGAAGCGTCACTGATGCCTGTGAGATATTTGGTGTGCTAAATATCTGGAGCTGTCAGCGATTTAAATCATGCTGCAGGCCAGCGTGAGGTTGAGGGAAAAGTTAAAAGAGCTCAGCTTTTCGGTTTATTTGGACCCAAGAAATGGAGGAAAAACTAGTGTGAATTTGGCAGGAGCACCCATGTCTGTTTGACGTGTCATACAGAAAGTCAAAAAAGAGAAATTGCTAATTCCCTTCAAACTCAGGTGAGCAAAAATGTACATTTTCTACCCCATTAAAGGCTTCTTTCTCATTATGTAGTTAATAACAAAATATATACCACGTGTGTTTGGTTCTGAGATGTAATTTGGACGAAGTTGTCGGCGATTCTTCCTATTGTAAAGTCATGCAATGTGAAATCCCCTGTCGCCGATCCATCTTGCAGTGTAAACAAAGCAGCGACAAAACGCTAGCCCAGATATTGAAGCAGTGCAGTGTGAAAACACCTGTGACACGATTACTTTGAAAATCATGCAGTGTGAACTCGGCATAAGACTGCTTTTACACCAGTAGATCGATTGTTTTGTTCCGAAACTGAAAGGATTAGAATTGTTACAGTGTTTTTGTTCTTGATGCAGTTTGCTTTCACATGGTTAAAGTTTCTAAATGGACCAAAATAGTTGAAGCAAGTCACGTGTGAGTAAACTCTCCTCACACTGGTCAAAGGTTTATTTTCAGTGATTTCGCTCATATGTTGTTATTCATATGTTGCTATTTTAACTTATAATGATGAGAAATTAGACATTATAAGTGAAAAAGTGTATTTTAATTGAGACTCTCTTATACAGAGTCTCATTTCAATCGTCAAAGATTGTAAAATATACATATAGATTCTATATCAGAAGTCCAGTTACCAAAAAGTGAATGATATTATGTATATTTTTGTAATAGTTCAGCTAGACAGCATGCTTTCACTTTGGTATTCAACATAAAACACACTTTTACCAGTAGGAACAATATCTCAACTCATCATTCTCTCTTCTTATGGCCATATAGCCATTGTCAGTTGGGAAAATTAACCCAAACGAGCATCCATAAATATATATAAATATATACATATACAGATCAGTGGGTTACTTTAATAAAATTATTTAATGTGCGCTTTGAATATAATATTTGCTGTTGGGTGGTACTTTTGTTGGAACCACTTCTCGGTCGGTCGTAAATATTTTTCAGTGCATTAAAGGGAAGCACATATCTTAGCCTAACGCTGAGTTTGTTCACTATCTGCCTAAGCCTGTATTAACTTTCAAACTCACATTTAATTTCAGTTTTGACGAGAGTTTTCTTTTTATACTTCTGATGTATTTTAATATAGCTAATTTTGATGTTGTTTAGCTTTAACTTTTGACAGCTTTTTCCTTTTTTATGCTGTTATGCACACATTATATTTCACAAGCGTATGAAAGGTGACTGAAATTGAAATTTAAACACAAAAATACTGAGCTATTAATAGTTTAAAAAGTAAAAAACCACGATGATAATTTGAAAGAGAACATTAAAGTTTTATTGATCCGCTTGCGGTAGGTCAATTTATTTTTATGCTCTTGATGAAGCAGCATTCAACTTAAGAGCTCTTTAGACCATGCGTCAGACCGTTTTGCAGTGTTTCGCTGATAATGTCTTTAAATAAATAATAATTCAGGCCTATTTAATTATTCATTTATTATTTATGTACAATAATTAAGACATTAAATGAGAAAAATATCATCAACAAAGAAAATCTAAATGTAAACTGTAAATGAAAAAGCTTATTGACTGTCCTATCACTTTGGAATAACAAACATTGTACATCTCTCTATATTTAGGCTAAAACACTGCTTTATTTATTTATGTATGTATTTATTTATGCATTTATTCATTTATTTGTGTATGTATGTTTGTACTTTTATTTCAGTTTTGTTTTATTTCTTTAGTTTTAATTTCTAAAAAAAAAATCATCATTGTGCTTAAGTTTACAAGGATAATAAATCATCTTATCAAGTTTTTAATGATTAATGAAGTAATTATAATGCTTTATTTCATTATTTCATCTTCATTTACAAGTAGCAGGGTATTTACAGCTACTGTATATTTCTGTCCGTTTGCATCCCGTCCCTTTGTGCCCACGGTGGTATAGTCACAAACTGCTGTTACACCTAAAAACACGTTCTTTTACACTTCATACCATCGCGGCACCACACGTGGCGTTAATGGTCATTTTGAAGTGTCACCCACTGTATATGCCTATTTCCTATCCATACACTGTGCTATAGCCTGCTTTGTTAGTTCCTTGGATCTTATTGCTTTCTCACTACAACCGAACTGCTCTAGAATTCGTTTCAATTGAGCCGAGACCACCTCATTCAGCCGATCTCAGACCAATTGTTTTGGATCAGAGCACGATTGTGGGTTTCACATGCCCAAATAAACCGATCTAAGGGGGCAAACGCACCACGTTCCCAAACGTCTAGGTGTAAAAGCACCCCTGATCATCCATCTTCACTTGCGGACTCTACCTTGACAGCTGGGCAGTGCCCTGTTCCAGCCAGGCCTGCCATCATCACCCATAATGCAGGTAAGCGTGGAGTAGCCCTGGAGGACGTAGCCCGCCTCACAGTAGAAGGTCACAGTGGAGCCCAGCTTGTAGTCGCTGCCCAACCGAGTGCCATTCATCACATTACCGGGATCAAAGCATGACTCCCTCAGCTTAGCTGTGCGAGATGGAGAGAAGGTGCAGGAAAAAGCAAGGGTGGAAAATCACGTTAGGCATATCGTAGCTCGCAGGATGGATGGTTACTGGCTGAAAATTACATTACTTTTACAACATACACATTCCTCCTTGGGGAAAAATACTTTTTTGGGGGGACTTTCAAAGATTCTTCTGAATTTCTAAAACTGTCTCTATTATGTTATTTTAAAAGTTGCTAATTTAGTTTTGAAAGCTGCTATAATGCAGTAACACAAATCCATGGTCCAAAATATATATTTTCTCATAAGACATATTGCAGGATAAGAGCTTTTGTCAAAGTGCTTTAAATGGTTGGAAAGAAGAGTTCAGTGTCTATTAAACCCCGCCCCTCTCCACTCTTCTCTGATTGGCCAAACAGCCCATCCTGTTGTTTGGTTTAAGCCAAATGCCCATTACCATATCAGAATTTCAGCTTTAGAGTCAAGTGTTGCCAAATCCTCAGTTTTTTTTTTTACATTGTTATCATGTTCTTTTTTTAGACTGCAGGTTCAACAGAGGTTCCAAATAAAAATAAATAATACAATAAAATACAAAAACTAAAAATTCTCTGGGAAAATTATTTGACCCTACATGGACCATCACAGTTTTACAACTGGACCTTCCTCCTGCAATGGAATCTTATTTTGATATGTATTGGCTCCTTTTAGAATTTTTATGCAGATTTGGCAACCCTGTGTACAAGCTTTGTCAGCAGCAGCATTTAAATAGATTAAATTAATCTATTTGTCACATGTGTTACTAAGTCAAATAAAATGAATTACAATGAAATACAATTATTCAAATCCAGCTAAAATTTCATTTGGAAAAAAGATTTTCTTATAAAATCCATTTAAAGCACTTCAAGAAGAGCTGATCCTGCAGTGGTTGCGTCAAGAAGATTTGTTCCTATAAACCCTGCCTCTCCACTCTTCTCTGACTGGTCAAACAGCCCATCTTGTTGATTGGTTTAAACCAAATGTCCATTAACATATCAGAATTCTAGCATCAGAGGCAAGTGTTGCCAAATTCCCACTTTTTATTTACAATTGGGTTGGTTTTACACCATATTGATGTTTGTTTTTCTCAGTCTACAGTTCAACCGAGGGGATACAAATGCTATTCAAAATCAGCCAAATCTCCTGGAAAATGATTTGACCCTATATGGACCACCACAGTTTTGATAACGGAGGACTGTCATCCTGCAGTGGTAACTTTTGTTGATATTTATAGGCTAGTTTTTGAAATTCAAGGTTTTTAATGAAGATTTGCCAACCCTTTGTCAAAGTTTCCCCAGCATTACACAATAGCTGCATTCACATGGACCAAAACAATCCATTTGTCACACGTGTAACCACGTCAAAGAGAATGCATTAGAATAAATCAGAATCTATCAAATCCAATTAAAATTTCATTTGGAAATAAAACTATTACCTCATAAAATCCACTGCAGGATCATGTATTTTCTCAAAGTGCTTTAAATAGTTGGTTCAAGAGTTCAGTTTCTATAAACTCAGCCTCTACAAGAACACACTCTTCTCTGATTAGTAAAGCATGCCATCTTGTTGATTGGTTCAAACCAAATGACCGTTAACATATCAGAATTTCAGCTTCAAAGGCAAGTGTTGCCAAGTCCTCAGATTTTATTTGCAATTGAGCCGGTTTTACAATGTTTACATGTTTTTTTTTCAGTTTAGAGATTCAACTGAGATCAAATTTGGATGCAAATGCAAATTCAGCCAAGAGTGACCACAAAAAATTCAATTTTACCCAAAGAAGATCTCCTGGAAATTGATTTGACTCTACATGGACAAATAACACTATTGATAATAGAGGACCGTCCTCCTGCAATGGAAACCTATGTTGATACTTATGGGCTAGTTTTAGAAATTCAAGGGTTTTCTATGCAGATTTGGCAACCCTTTGTCAAAGCTTCCGCACCATTTGGAAACACAGTAGCTGCATTTGAACCAAAGTAATCCATTTATAAGCAGGTAAAACAGAGTAAAATAGAATTGGCCAATTTGGTTTAAACTTTTTTTCTAATCAAACCAATATGACATCAGATTAATCGGAGAAACTGGAACGTTTTGAGCATGATGTTGAAGAATGGCTTGGAAAAGATTAGTAGAAATGACTTGATGACATCAGATCAAAACTGACAAAAATGTCTGTTGAGTAAAGTTCAAGTTTCTTTCACTACTTGGTGAAGATTGTGTGTTGTAGGAGATATTTCATCCATATAATACCTTTTGTTCATGGGACGTGGCATTTTTACAGTTTGATAAAAACACACTGTGCTGCATTATACACTTCTCATCTCTAGAAATGGATAAATATTAAAACAAAGAAAAACAGAAGGATCCTCAAACAGCAGGAAACTTTATCTTCATGCAGCGTGTGCATGTCAGAAGATCAAATCCCATCTGAAGCTTGAGACGTGTAAGTTACCGCATGACTTTATTTACACTCATGTTAACACAATGCTTGAAATTAATCAATGGGAATGATTTAATTGTGCTAAAAAGTGTCCATGTGAATGTAGCAAGTGATACAAACAGCAACAATGGCATCTGTCTTATCATTTCAATTCAAGCATGGCTCCTCATCCATTAAAAACTCATGCAAGAGGATTTGCTTGTGCAGCATGAAAATACAGCGTGTTCTCAACAAAACTACAGTATCTGAGTGTGAAATAGATGGTGTTTCTAGGCAGCCAATAACGTCTATAAACTGGCATTGTGCAAATGTCTGGAATTCCTAATTACGAACTTGTTTTAGCCAGTTCTGAATAACTTTTTTATCTTTTTGGTAAACAGAAACTGCCCAATTTGCATACTAATGCACTATTCTATTCAGATTTTAAGACAAAATAGTTTATTTACACTGAAATATTTGCTCCAGCTACGTTTTGTTGAATGTTTCAGATGACACATCCATTAGAGGGTGCTGTCTACATCTTTGTAAATCTGAAATGACTTAATAAGGGTATGTCAATATAGAAAATGAAGCCCCGCCTTCTAGTACAGAAGCCAATCATCAATCGATATAGACTAGGCCTGTCACAATATCTATTTTTTGTTGTACAATATATATTGCAATAAACAATACTATTGTCATTTTAAGCCACTCATTATGACACTTTTGGTAAACAGAAACTGCCCAGTTTGCATACTAATGCACTATTCTATTCAGATTTTCAGTAAAGATTCCGAAAATTCCAAACCAGGCTCATTAAAAATACATGCATCTGCCTATACTTTGCTCCAGCTATGAGTTGTTGCATGTTTCAGATGACACATCCACTAGAGGGGACTGTTTACGTTTGTGCAAATCTGAAATGAGTTACTCTGGATATGTTTTATTGTATATTTCAGATACGCATCCCTCTTTGGTAAAGACTATAGAATACACAAGACATGTCACTTGTATCATTTTGAATGAGGACAAGTATAACGGTCAATATGTTGAATAAAGCTCCGCCTTCTAGTACAGATCATCGATCGATATAGACTAAGCCTGTCACGATATCTATTTTTTGTTGTACGAGATATAGCACGAAAATATATTGCGATAAACAATATTATTGTCATTTTAAGACCATTTTACGCCACTCATTACGTCACTTTTGGTAAACAGAAACTGGCCAATTTGCATATGAATGAACTCTTTATTCAGATTTCAAGTAATGATAGCGTATTCAGTGAAAATTCCAACCCAGGCTCATTAAAAATACATGCATCTACCTACATTTTTCTCCTGCTACGTTTTGATGTACGTTTCAGATGACAAAATCCACTAGAGGCCGCTGTCTACATATTTGCAAATCTGAAATGAGTTACTCTGGGTATGTTTTGTTTTGTGAACCTCTTTGGTAAAGACTATATAATACACAAGACATGCCACTTGGAAAAGTGTAACAGTCAATAAGGCAAATGAAGCTCTGCCTTCAATCATCGATCAATATAGTCTAGGCCTGTCACGTCATCTATTTTTTGTTGTACGATATATAGCACCAAAACATATTACAATAAACTATATTATTGCCATTTTAAGACAATTTTATGCCACGGGTTACACCACTTTTGGGAAACAGAAACTGTCCAATTTGCATACTAATGCACTATTCTATTCAGATTTTAAGTAAAGATGGTGTATTCACAGTGAAAATTCCAAAACAGGCTCATTAAAAAATATAGATCCCTACCTAAAATCTGCTCCAGCTACATTGTGTTGTACATTTCAGATGGCACGTCCATTAGAGGGTGCTCTCTACATTTTGTAAATCTGAAATGACTTAATAAGAGTTTGTCAATATAAAGAGAGAATGAAGCCCCATCTTCTAGTACAGAAGCCAATCAGATCGATATAGACTAGGCCTGTCACTATATCTATTTTTTTTGTATGATATACGGTATATTGCAATAAACGATATTATTGTCATTTAAGTCCATTTTATGCCACGCGTTACACCACTTTTGGCAAACAGAAACTGCTCAATTTGCATACTAATGCACTATTCTATTCAGATTTTCAGTAAAAATAGTTTATACACACTGAATATTCCAAATCAGGCTCATTAAAAATACACGTCTTTGCCTACAATTTGCTCCAGCTACGTTGTGTTGCCCATTTCAGATGACACATCCACTAGAGGGTGCTGTCTACATCTTTGCAAATCTGAAATGAGTTACTAATGCTGCGTTCACACCAGATGCGGAACACGTGGATAAATCGTGCTATTCACGCATAAATAGATGCGTAAACATTTGAGTTTACATTTGTGCATGAAAATCTGCTTCATTCGCGCGTCAAATTCACTTCAGAACAGGCCTCTGTCTGCCCGGTGACTGTAGCTTTGTTGCTAAACGGCTAACATGGATTTTATTGAGAAAATAGCTGTGTTTTTGTGCTTTATGAAGGCTGAAAAACAGCATTGATTTGTTTGGAGCCATGTCTGGGTCCACTAGACGCTTTCAGAGGTGCACCCAGCTCTGTGAGCTCATAAACTCCACCAGAAACTTAACCTGGATGATGGAAGCTTTCAGCAGTGCTTCGGACTGAGCCGAGACCAGTTTGATAAACTGTTGTCGGTGTAGGCAGGAGGATTTTCCCCCGGGACACCAGCAGGCACTACGTCATAATCACACCCCCACAATTGCAAGCTCCTAACTGGTTAAGTTCAGATTAAAACGCTCAATTCGCGCTGCGCCATTCGTGCATATCACGCCATTTGCAATGCAGTATTCGCGCCATTTACGCCACACAATTCGCGTCATTTGAGCCGTGACATTTGCATCATTCGCTCCGCAGGACTTGACGCGTGTTCCATGTCTTGTGTAAACACAGCATCGGTGTATGTCAATATGGCGAGAATTTTAAAAAAATTCATTGAAAGGCTAGTCATTTTGACACCATCCACATACAGTATGTGCAATACAGCAGCTTCTATAATTGATGTTTTGGACTAGATGGCTTTACCTTTATACTCCAGGTGGAATCCTGTGTAGCTGACAGATCCATCGCTGCGAAAGGCCAGGTACATGGTGTTGGAGCTGCTCTCTATTCGCTCTGGAAGTTTGCTGTCCTGAAAGCTCCCGATCAGAGGACTGTTGCTGTCCGCTCCATCATAGATGTACAAGAAGTCGTAGTTGGGCTCGATGCTGAAGCTGCGAGAGATGATCAAAGAGAGCATTTCTGAATAGGGGGATCAAAAGCAACCCAGAAATCTGGATATTCCAGTCCTGAGATCATCTTTGTGGATCAAGGTATAAAGTAAAACACGTACAAAGCAAGTGGAGTCTGTTTCTGAGTGATAGACAAGTATGTTGTACGCTGATATATATATCTTTTTCAATGATATACAGTTGAAGTCAGAATTATTAGCCCCCTGAATTTTTAGCCCCCCTGTTTATTTTTTTCCCCAATTTCTGTTTAACAGAGATAAGTTTTTTCAACACATTTCTAAACATAATACTTTTAATAACTCATTTCTAATAACTGATTTATTTTGTCTTTGCTATGATGACAGTAAATAATATTTGACTAGATATTCTTCAAGACACTTCAATACAGCTTAAAGTGACATTTAAAGGCTTAACTAGGTTAATTAGGTTAACTAGGCAGGTTAGGGTAATTAGGCAAGTTATTTTATAACGATGGTTTGTTCTGTAGACTATTAAAAAATAGCTTAAAACCTTAAAATGGTGTTTAAAATATTAAAAACTACTTTTATTCTAGCTCAAATAAACCAAATAAGACTTTCTCCAGAAGAAAAAATATTATCAGACATTCTGTGAACATTTCCTTGCTCTGTTAAACATAATTTGGGAAATGTTTAAAAAAGAAAACAAAAAACAATGCAAAGGGGGGCTAATAATTATGACTTCAACTGTATATTTTTCAGTAAAGGTTTTTAAGAGATTGATTACAACTACACAATAATGATGTTCAAAGCATGTGATCAAATAGAATATCGTATAAGGAAAAAGCAACAGAAACAAGGTATTATTGTTGTAAGATTTTTTTATATAAACGTGCACACACAGACTGATATAGGTAATAATGGATTTACTTTCAAAATAATAATAAAATAAGGTATTATCATGTATTATCATTTTAATAATAATAAAATTCACTATATTCATTCATTCTTTCATCCATTCATTTTCTTTCAGTTTAGTCCCTTTATTAATCAGGGGTTGTCACAATGGAATGAACTTATGAGCATATGTTTTACGCAGCGGATGCCCTTCCAGTGCAAACCAGCACTGGGAAACACCCATACACTCCTGCATTCACATACATACACTACGGACAATTTAGTTTGTTCAATTCACCTATAGTGCATGTGTTTGGACTTGTGGGAAACCGAAGCACCGGAGGAAACCCACACAAACATGGGGAGAACATGCAAACTCCACACAGAAATGCCCATTGGCCCAATTGGCCCAGCTGGGGCTCGTACCAGTGAACTTCTTGCTGTGAGGCGATCGTGCTACCCACTGTGCAATTGTGACGCCCTATATTAATAATAATAATAATAATGCATTGTTTTCATTTAATTCAGTTCAATTAATTAAAAAAATAAAAAATTCTATAATCATTTTATGATTTTTTTAAATATTAACATAAACGTTCCTTTTTTACAACATAATAAATGCATTAACTATATTTACAAAATTATATTAATACTTATTTATTTTTTTAATTCAATAAAACCATTTATTTATTAATACTTTTAAAAAATAATTTTATTATTCATAATTTTATTTTATTATTAATCTTTTATTAATAAAAATTATATATTTTTTATTAAATCAATTAGAACAAGAGGGAGAAAAAGAGACATATCAGAATTGTGCAGTGTAGTGGGCTAGTTAATAATAACAATAATAATAATAATAATAATAAGAAGAAGAAGAAGAAGAAGAAGAAGAAGAAGAAGACGAAGAACAATGTTAAAGAATTTTATTGCAATTATTATCATTTTAGAATTATATTGCAGTTTGAAAAAATACTTTTTACAATGTAATTATTCTATTTAAATTATTTTATTTTATACATATTTACAAAATTATGTTTGTATTTTTTCTGAAATGTAATAAAACATACATTTAATTTATGAATAATACTTTAAAATAATTTTCACATTTTTATTTAATCACTTTTTTATTTTTTTTTATTTGTATTAGTACGTTAGGAAAAAAGAGAAATAAATAAGCCAGGGGCTCCCACACTTTTCAGCCCGCGACCCCTAAAATATCCTCTGAGGTGGTTATAAATATACAAATCTTGCACGCAACAATGCACACACACCAATAGGCCGAAGTCTATTCTTTGTTTTATTTTAGAGAACACCACTCGGAGATCATCCTGCACGTTCAGTTTTTTATTTCAATTATGTTAGTGCCGCAAAGGTGTTAGAAAGTAGTGCCATGATATCAATCTGCTCCATCTGACCCTATTGCTGTGTCTTTAATCTAACGTAATGACCCAGGAGTCGCAATCCAATGAAGAATAATGTGCATGTTGATTTTTTTTATGTAACTAACTTACTATTAACTTTTGTAAGTTCTGGATAAACTATGGATATACTAATAGTCATATACTCATTATCCCGCGACTTCCCCGAGGTGTTCTGACCCCCACTTTGGGAACCGCTGTAGTAGGCATTAACAGTAAAAATATGAAGAGTTTCAATGCAAAATCTCTAAGTGCTGTCTGAAATTTCCATCAAAAACGAACGTTTTTCTCAGCCTCCTTTGTTTATGTTGAGATATTTTACTTTAAAGACCAGGAAAAGGACTTATTCTCTGCCATAAAAGAGATATTACTGAACATACACAAAGGAAACTGATAAAAATACAAATTTCAGAGGACATTTCAGAGGTTTTTGCATCTATATATTTCTGTTTTGTCAATTTGTCTAAAACAGTTGACTGGCATCGAACGCCACTGTTTACATTCACCGAAAACTCAAAATCTGCAACTGTGCAACAGAGAGCCACACATCTAAACACTTGTACCTTTTCATTTACAATAAGGCTCAATGATAAGCTCTGGCCCTTCAGTGCATGCATTTGCATGAGATGGATTGTGACTGAATCAGATTTACACTCCCTTTCCCCCCCCATTATGCAGAGAGAGAGAATGCTAAGCATGCCTTCCACACTTCACTGCGTCAGAATCCACCGCTTAGGGGTTATTAGAGGATAATTCATACACAGGATAAGATACTTTACACCACATTAAAAAAAGCTATTAATTTCCAACATAAACAGATGCATCGGCTTTTACTCCTTAACCTCCATAGCTGTCAATCAACAACAAAACTATTATTTCTGCCCTAATCAGGTATACAGTCAGCAAATGGGATTACTTTAATGGAGGTCACTTTATTTTAAAATATTGGAGTGGTGGTTTGCATCTATTGTTCGTTTCCAATTTCATTGTGGACACATTTGATACCAGGGATTTTTAAGAAGAAAGAAGTCAGTAATGGACTGTGTAATGAAAGTCTTTGAGATGGAACCGAACGAGAGCTATTTATTAGAAAGCTGTTTGAGACATCGGCCTTCTGGCAGAACTCCAGCACGCTTATTTACTCGGAGAGGAGCAAAAATTCAGATGAGAAAAAGGGCCTACTTCAGATGTGATGCCAGCTGTACCTGCTGCCGGGACGGGTTACCAATAAAGGGAAAAGTTCTTCATCATCTGTTTCTGTGGCTGATCTATGGCTTTGACTGGAAACGCTGAAGGTTTTGAAAAATATCCGGCGCAAGGAAACTCACAAAACAGCCTTAAATGCTGGCTCCCGCAGTGATAGATGTTGCAAATTGTGACACGCGGGGCAGAAGAGATGATTGTTTTTGAGTTATAACCATCATTATAGCCACGGCTCTTAGATGATGAGTCGAAAAGAAGAGAAGAAACGTCCAAACAGACTAGAAAGAGCAGCGTTTGCATTCACTAAACTTACAGGTGACTATACAAACATCCAAACAGGACAGCGTGTTCAGGTGAATTAGAGCTGACAGTGTGTTTGTAGTAGATTAAAACTCCTTACCTAATGAGACGTGGGGTCTGGGATATATTTAATTCATTTAAATATATTAAGCATAGCATATGTATTGTATATTTAAAGCAATAGAGAGGTGAAAAACAGCTATTTTATTTATTTAATTAATTTCATTTGATTAATTTAACTACATTTTACTCCATTTTATTTTACTGAGACAATTTTAATGAGACAATGAGTCTGGAATATATTTAATTTATTCAAATATATTAAGCATAGCATATGTATTGTATATTTAAAGCAATATAAATATAAAAAAACAGCTATTTTATTTTATTTATTTATTTTATTTGATTAATTTTACTTTAATTTTACTTAATTTTATTTTATTAAGACAATTTTTATGAGACGAGGAGTTTGGAATATATTTAATTTATTCAAATATATTAGACATAGCATATGCATTGTAGATTTAAAGCAATATAAACATATGAAAAATTTATTTTATTAATTTTATTTATTTTATTTTATACAATTTTATTGAGACAATTTTAATGATAGGAAAGATGAAGGATAACATATATTTATTCAAATAAATTAAACACAGCATATGTATTGTTGACAAGATTTAAAGTGATAGAAATAGGTTGAGCACTTCCCCCACTGCATAATATATATATATAAAAAAAACCAAAGGGGGGCTAAAGGGGGGGACTTCAACTGTATACATACATACATATATATACATACATATATATACATATACATACATATATATACACATATATATATATATATATACATATAAATGCATATATATATATATATATATATATATATATATATATATATATATATATATATATATATATATATATATATATATATATATATATATATATATATATACATATATATATATATATACATATAAATGCATATATATATATATATATATATACATATATATATATATATATATATATATATATATATATATATATATATATATATATATATATATATATATATACATACATATATATATATATATATATATATATATATATATATATATATATATATATACATACATATATATATATATATATATATATATATATATATATATATATATATATATATACATATAAATGCATATATATATAAATGCATATATATATATATATATATATATATATATATATATATATATATATATATATATATATATAAATATATATATAATATATACACACACACATATATATATATATATATATATATATATATATATATATATATATATATATACACGTGTATATATATATATATATATATATATATATATATATATATACACACGTGTATATATATATATATATATATATATATATATATATATATATATATATACACGTATATATATATAAATATATATACGTACACGTACACATACACACACACACACACATGATGTTTACAAATGATGTTTAACAGAGCAAGGAAATTTTAATAGTGTGTCTGTTAATATATTTTTACTGTCATCATGGCAAAGATAAAATAAATCAGCTATTAGAAATGAGTTATTAAAACTGTTATTATCGTGCCGCCCTAACGAGGAAAAGAAAGGAGGAGTAGGGGTGGAAGAGGGGATTCTTCAAGCTGAAGATGACTGAGGTAAGGAACTCTGGTTATTTATAATGAGTTAAGAGTCATCTGATAGGTGAATCAAGCGTTAACTAATGCGGGACCAGCAGCAGTCAATCATAAGCTTGTCATTCTCTTGAATTTAGTTTATAAATAAACTTTACATTGTGCATACCTAATGTTAATAAAATACAATGTATGGGTAATTAAATAAACAACATAAATAACTTCCAGCCACAGCTGTATCTCTTCTAGAAACAACTGGGGAAATCCTCAAACCTAAGCACTTCTTCTTCCGCTGACTGTGTGCGAATGCTGATTGATATTCCACAGCATGACCACGTCTGGACTAAACCCACACCCTTTGATCCTGATGGAAGAAATCTCACGCTCGAGCTGTTATTAGCATTAGCATGGACTATTCCGACAATCTCCTGTCAAATACAACAAACTCCTACAGCACTCGAACTTAACCCAACGCTGACCCCGGCTGGACGGAGGATCCCGCCTGCGGCTCCAGCACGGCTTCATGTTGGCCAAATGAAAAATGGACATAATTAGCGACATGATTGGACTGTGCAGGAAATTTATCAACTCTGCTTTTAGACTAATTGGTCACATCACTCAGGGCAGAGACACACCGCTCTACACCTTTAAGGCAAGGGGGAGCTAAAAAAAAAAAAAAAAAAAAACGGACCACCATCAGGTTCATTACAGACAAAATGAGCAAAGAAATCCAGCTGGGCTCATTATCTCTTCCAGACATGAAATGCATTTTAATTTGAATTCAGACAGTCGCAGCTACATAATTACTCAACATGTGGACTACGGCCGTGTGGAAGGCCGCATTAACACTGCACTGTTCAAGTGACTCAATTCAGAATTTTTTCTCCCATGCGGCACAGATCGAATATGGCCCATGTACGTGTAAGCAGGAACAAATCACATGGATTCCGATTTACTCAAATCAGATTCAGGCCTTGTTCATATGTGAAAATTTATCTGATAGGAATCGGATCTGTGTCCTCAAGTCTGCAGTGTAAGCAGGTAGATCGGATTTTCACCTGTCAATGCGACTCGCGCGTCATTAAAAACCACAGCGAATGACGTCAACTCTGACGCTTTCATTTCAGAATAGGGTATATGTCGAACGTCACGTGACCAAACTGGATCCCTGAGTAGAACACTTCCGCTCATCGCCAGTTCATATGCACCATCGGTTTGTTATTGACAGTAGTGAGTAGTAAGTAGTGTTTTATACGTTATATAATAGGGTATATGCGCAACTTTCACGTTCCAGTCAACCTGGGTAGAACACTTTTTCACTCTCCGCTAATATGGCGTTGTTTTATAGAAGAAGCCTCCAGGAACTGCCAAAGTTAAGTATCACAGATGTCCACCGGATATGCTTATTATCATCTAAATGTCCGGCCACCAAATTGGACAAATTGGATGTTTCATCATACATAATGGATTATGAAGGTATGTAAGCTAGCGGAATTGAAATGCTGTCACTACGTTAACTAGCTAACGCTATAACGTTACTTAGTCTGCTGTATGGATCTACATATTCACATGAACACTTTGGGAATTTTTGCACCAGTATCAAATAAAGACAGGTTGACTGGTGAAACAAAAAAAAAAAAAACAGTTTCTGAACTTGAACAAACAGAACTCCCACACCATCCATAACGTTACTCTCAGGCTGTGTGGCCTCTCGGACTTCTTCATAGACCTGTGACAGGCTGAACTAATGCTGACATCACCAGTCAACCTGTCTTTATTTGATACTAAAAAAATTACTTTTAAAAATTTATTTATTTATTTATTTACTTATTTATTTGACATGGACATCACAATTACACTGGACAACCAAATGCATTTGTTTAAGTGTTTTAGCAGACTTGATCATTCTCAACACCTGTCCACAGGAGGCTTGACAAAACTGACAAAATGAAAATATAATAGATACATACACACAACATTATAATTCTTTACGTAAAATAACTGAAGGCAAAAGCAAAGGCGACATGATCAAACAAACTAATAGTAGACTATATGTGCAGACACTACTGTTTTGTTTGTAACCACTTTTTAAGTACACTACTAAAAACATATTACTTTCTAATTTTAGGCTAACAGGTAAATCATTCCACAATTCGGCTCCCTTAACAGAGAAAACAGATTGACCAAATGAGGTCTTACACTTTGGCACTACACAGTCACCATTAGCAGCTGCTCGTGTGACTCTGTGAGAGGTTTGATGCCTACTGATTAGATCTGAAAACACCATTAGAACATGATTATTTAAACATTTCAACACCAATATAAGATAATTACATTTAATAAAACTATCAAAACTAAAAAGGTTATGTTTACATGAAACATCACAATGTCATCAATTTAACTGCTTGTTTATATAGAGTCAATAGGCTTCAATGTAGTTAAAGAAGCTCGTGACCAAGTTGGCCCGGGAGATTTGGAAAATTTTGGCTGGAGTTTTCAGAAAGTTGCGGTTTCAGTCACCTGACACTGTGTTTTCATGTGGACAAACAGCGAAACAGCGTAGAAAAATGCGCAGTTTTGAAAATACTTGTGTTCGTGTGGACAGGGCCTATCAGAAAATGTGAGCCCTTTTAAAACCTTGACTTTTCCAAATCACGGCAAACCTTGAAACCGAGTTTCATCCCACGTCTAACAAAACAGCAGCATCTAAATGATCTCCTGAACTTCTCAGTCGGAGATATTAGAGCTCAAGCAAGGGCATGCGGCGAAAGGCCAGGAATATGGGAAATTATTTCCAATATTGAGTCCTACTGTTTCATCGGCCACAATTTAAAAGTTGCTGACCCCGACATAACAGCTGATATTAACCTCCTGACAGACAGAGAAGAGCAGCGTCTGCATTCACTGAACTTGCCTACAGTATGGTGACTAGACAAACATCCCAAGCAGGACAGTATAATCAGGTGAATTATAGCTGACTGTGTGTTTGTAGTACATTAAAACTCCCAGCCTAATGAGACAGGAGGGGTCGGGAATATTACAATATCATTCACTCATTCATTTTATTTTTGGCTTATTCCCTAGATTAATCTGGGGTCGCCACAGCGGAATGAACCGCCAACTTATCCAGCATATGTTTTAAGCAGCGAATGCCCTTCCAGCTGCAACCTATCCTTGGGAAACGTCCATACACCCTCTTTCACACACACATACACCAAGAACAATTTAGCCAACCCAATTCACATATAGCGCATGTCTTTGGACTTGTGGGGGAAACCAGAGCACCCGGAGGAAACCCACGTCAACACAGAGAGAACATGCAAACTCCAAACAGAAGTGACCCAGCTGAGGCTTGAACCACCAACCTTCTTGCTGTGAAGTGAACGTGCTACCCACTGCGCCGTCGTGCAGCCATATTAAACTATATTAAGCATATATTTATATATTGTAGAGAAGCTTTAAAAACACAAAACAATGCAGTAGAAATCCACCAAAATGTTTTATTATTTAACAAATTAAATGTTATATTTTAGAATCGTGTCAGCTAACTGACCATATATAGTACTGGATAATCTGAGCAATAATTATTATGTAAATGCACTATTTAAGAGATTACTAAAATATTATTTAACTGTCTTAAACTATACATTGTCACTGTCCTTCAAAATAACAAGGTTTTACCCCTTAATCACTTTTGATAATTTAAAATGTAATCATTTTTGTATGATTAATTGTTTGTTCTTATAAATTTCAAAAGTTTCAAAAAAACACTATTTTTTTCCCAGATAAAGATTTTTTATTTTCACAAAGATTATTTAAATAAAAGTAGCTATTTTTCTAGATGAAGATTTCGATTTACTAGATTTAGATATACAATATAGACGAAGTTTACTTAACAAATACATAACACAATTTTGTAAATTTAAATATGTAATATATACAGTTGAGGTCAGAATTATTCACCCCCCTTTGAATTTTTGTTTCTTTTTAAAAATATTTCCCGAATGATGTTTAACAGAGCAAGGAAATTTTCACAGTATGTCTGATAATATTTTTTTTCTTCTGGAGAAAGTCTTATGTGTTTTATTTCGGCAAGAATAAAAGCAGTTTTTAATTTTTTATGAACCACTTTAAGCACAAAATTATTAGCCCCTTTAAGCTATTTTTTTAATCGACTGTCTACAGAACAAACCATCGTTATATAATAACTTGCCTAATTACCCTAACCTGCCTAGTTAACCTAATTAACCTAGTTAAGCCTTTAAATGTCTTTAAAATTGCTGATTAGTATGAATTTGTACGATTCCATTCGTAAAATTCAGCACGATTTGTTCATCCTCTAATGACATCAGGTTAAGGGGTGGGGTTTAGTGCCAAGCTTCCTTTTAAAAACCTGAACTCGTAGTACTTATTTTGCACTGAACTGGCAAAACGTAAAATAGTTCTGTTTCCTTGTGAGATCAGGCTGCATACACAGACTGCACTCTTCACTTTTTTAAATGAACGATTTCTATCAGATCCTATACAATACAATAATTGTGTATATACATTCGATTATTCAGTAACAAAGTAAAAGCTGGAACTAATTTAATCAAATAACTTAATGTCACGGTGCAAATATTTTTATACTTCAATATATTAGGTGAGAAAATTGAATACAATTTTAATAAATAAACATAATTTTATTTTTTTTTTTTTTATTATATATATATATATATATATATATATATATATATATATATATATATATATATATACACACATACAGTTGAAGTCAGAATTATAAGCCCCCCTTAAAATTTTTTTTTTGTTTTTTCTTCTGGAGAAAGTCTTATTTGTTTTATTTCGGCTAGAATAAAAGCAGTTTTTAATTTTTTATGAACCATTTTAAGGTCAAAATTATTAGCCCCTTTAAGCAATTTTTTTAATCGACAGTCTACAGAACAAACCATCATTATATAATAACTTGCCTAATTACCCTAACCTGCCTAGTTAACCTAATTAACCTAGTTCAGCCTTAAATGTCACTGTAAGCTGTATAGAAGTGTCTTGAAAAATATCAAATATTGTTTACTGTCATCATGACAAAGATAAAATAAATCAGTTATTAGAAATAATGAGACTATTATGTTTAGAAATGCTGAAAAAAATCTTCTCTCCGTTAAACAGAAATTGGGGGAAAAAATAAACAGAGGGGCTATAAATTCTGACTTCAACTGTATATACACATACACTTACACAAACATATTGCTTACAGTACAAATCCTTCTCTGTTGTCATTGTTTGTATCCCTTTTATTAATTCAATATGATTGTGTAACCCACTGGTTCTGCTGCACCAAACCTGGTTCGAGTTGGGATTGAACTGGTGATTTTTTTTGCATGTGAGTCAGATGCTCTAATGAGGAGGCTAAAGACCATGGCATCTAGCCTCTGTCACTAGAGCACCTTTAGAGGTCATATGAGTGAGGTTTACCTGTGTAGCACTTCGCTAGCTGGCCTCTATTACACTCATCATCCTAAACCTCACTCCCATTCCGGATGAGCCCCCACACGTGGAACCAACCTGTCCTACTGCACCCAATCCACTCTGAGCTGGGATCCAACTGTCAATTCTTTGCATGGGAGTCAGTTGCTCTAACAAGGATGCTAAAGATCATGGCCTCTAATGTTTTCGCTAGAGCACCTTTAAAAGTCAGAGGAGTGAGGTACTTCGCTAGCTGGCCTCCATTTCACTCACCCCCCCAAAACCTCATGAGTCCCCACGTGTAACCCACCGTTTCGATCCCAGCTCAGACCAGTTTGGGTGCAGCAGAACCAGTGAGTTACAATTGTTTACATTTGTGTCGTGCTTTTCTATGCATGACTGATTAACAGAGAATAAAAAAGATCATCCAGATGAACATATAAATTGCTTTACCTGATGAATGCGAGAGACAGGACGTAATCGGAGTTGACGGCTATCAGCCAGTCGCAGTCTTTGCTGTGCGGGTACGGATGAGGAAAGTTGGGCGACAGAATAAAGCCAGAGGAACCGGTGAGATTCCCTCCACACGGAGCTGCAAAACACAGAGGACCGCTATCAGCAGCATATGGGCATTAGTAACACATGAGGAGAATCTCTTATTAAAACATGCGGCTCCAACATCTGTGCCAACCAGGAGCCCACAGAAAGAAACATGCAGAGACAGAGATATTGAGCGATTTTTTACACATCTCTGAGGAACCGAGCCATGGAAAGCTCATATCTTATACAGTTAAAGTCAGAATTATTCGCCCTCCTGTGATTTTTATTTTTCTAATATTTCCCAAATGATGTTTAACAGAGCAAGGAATTTTCCACAGTATTTCTTATAATAATTTTTCTTCTGGAGAAAGTCTTATTTGTTTCATTTCGACTAAAATAAAAGCAGTTTTAACATTTATTACAATATTAGAAGCAATTGTTTTTTAGATTGTCTATAGAACAAACCACTGCTATGCAATGACCTGCCCTTATTAACCTAATTTGGCTAATTAACATAGTTAAGCCTTTAAATTGCACTTTAAGATGAATACTAGTATCTAGAAAAATATCTAGTTAAATATTACATACACTACCTGACAAAAGTCTTTTCGCCTATCCAAGTTTTAGGAAGAACAAATAATATCTTGACTTCTAGTTGATCATTTGGTATTAGAAGTGGCTTATATGAAAGGCAAAGGCCTCTATAGGGATTCTCAACCGGTGGGCCTCAGCGATCCAGCAGGCGGGCCACGAGCTTCAAATGAACTTAATTATTGTACTATAATTATTTGATTTCATTATTAAATATGTTTTATATAAAATGATTGTGTAATGGCATTTCCCGTTTTCTGTTATTGATTACTTCGGACTCGATGCAAAAACAGCCTCACTGTAAAATTGTAGCTGCGTCCCAAATCGCATACTATTCTCCGCCATTTTGTAGTAAAAATAGTGTAAGTAGTGTGTTCACACTGAAAACTCTAAAAATAATAAGTGCACTTCGATTACCCGGATGATGCACTCATTCAGCCGGTAAAATGAAGTGTGTAATGATGGACACTTCACGCACTCAACGACCGCAGCTTTGCTCACGTAGCGAAGCTATCGGGCGCACATGTTGGATAACTTTATTTATTTTGGATTGTGAAAGCACAATTTTCCTACGAGAGTGATTATAGCGCCTTCTGATGGTGAATGCGGTTATACTCATGGCAGGTATTATTTGATAGTTTGGTCATTTATTTCACTGATTTGGCAACCGCCAAACGTCATCAGGGAAAGGGTTTGAATTTCCGCTTAGTAAAAAAAAACGTTAGTGTTTCATTTAAGGCGACACTACATACATATACTATGCTGTTGAGTGTGTAAGTGCATAAGTACATAGTGCATGAGTGCATAATGTATAGTTTGCAGACTTAACCGTGGCTGCACTTCCAACCGCTGCACGTCAACTAGGACTACATGCTCAACTGTATAAAACAAATCGTCATGCAGATGTAAAGGTGATTAGAGTTATAACCAGTTTGTGCATGTCTCACTTCTTTGTTTTAATGAACAGCTGTTTATTACTAACTGGGAACTCCAATAATATCATAAAAACCCAACCGGCTTCAGTGTTTTTACTGTATTTTACTCTTTTTTTTGGTTTATTTTTATTGGATATGATCAATCGATGAATGGTAGTCAGTACAATTCAAAGTAGCAGCTTTTTTGTCATCTTTGTCCTGTACAGGTTCATTTATTAAAGAAAAGGCCCAAATACTCTGTAGATGTTAAACATACCTGAAGAATTCAGGAGCTTTAAATCCGTGAGTGTTTTAACAAATAAATAAAATATATATTATTATATATTCTATATTTAATTCTCTCTCAACATACATACATTATAAATATATATTTTTAATTATTATTTTTTAATAAAATGCTGTAGAAAAATAAGATAATAATAGTATGAGCAAAATAAATGTTTTGCTAATAAATAAAGATTTAAAATGAGCATTTTCTCTAGACAATAAGTTTAAGAAAAAATGTCAGACGTGGGCCTTAAAAACATTTTTAGAGAAGGAGGTGGGCCCCGAAGTAAAAAAAGTTGAGAACCTAAACAAAATATGATCATGCCTTGATTTTTAATGACTTAGCTAGGACAGTAAGGTCTGACTTAGCTTATACAAAATTCTTGTCACTTAACAGAAATAATGTCCAGTATAGAATATAAAGTCATGCTGCAGTGGAAACAGAATGAATATTGTGTATGACTCCATCATGAGCTTGGAGGACTGCATCGATACATCTCTGCAATGACTCAAATATGGAATGGCAAAGAAAGCGTTCTTGCAGGACTCCCAGAGTTCATCAAGATTCTTTGGATTCATCTTCAATGCCTCCTCCTTCATCTTACCCCAGACATGCTCAATAATGTTTATGTCTGGTAACTGGGCTGGCCATTCCTTGAGCACCTTGACCTTCTTTAGATTCAGGAACTTTGATGTGGAGGCTGAAGTATGAGAAGGAGCACTATCCTGCTGAAGAATTTGCCCTCTTCTGTGGTTTGTAATGTAATGGGCAGCACAAATGTCTTGATACCTCAGGCTGTTGATGTTGTCACCCACTCTGAAGATCCCTCGCATGGCCCCATACTGAATGTAACCCCAAGCCATGATTTTTCCTTCACCAAACTTGACTGATTTCTATGAGAATCTTGGGTCCATGCAGGTTCCAGTAGGTCTTCTGCAGTATTTGTGATGATTGGGATGCAGTTCAACAGATAGTTCATCAGAAAAATCAACCTTCTGCCACTTTATACATGATCAACTAGAAGTCAAGTTATTATTGGTTGCTCTTACAACTGAGATCGACGACAAGATTTTTGTCAGGCAGTGTAATAAAAGTCAGTCATTAGAAACTACTGAAATTGGAGAAACATTATACAGGGGGCTTATAATTCAGGAGGGCTAATAATTCTGACTTCAACTGTATATGAGAATTAAAAGTACAGCAAGACAGAAGGGTTATTTAGAATATAAAAGAAAATCCAGCACTTTCCTGCTTTCAAAAACTGAGTCTCTCTCTCTCTCTCTCTTTTTTTTTTTAAAGGAAGAGACAATCTGTATCGGGTAATTTGATATTGGTTCATTTGCGCAGACTTTCATGTCATGAGATGATAAGGGATCTCAATGGCGTCGGCTCTCGGTTTGAGTGCGGCTCTTGAGGACGGGCTGATAAAAAATCATTCATTTTTAGAGGACTTTTTAGACACAAGTTCTGTTGTCGACATCTAGAGCAATATGTACCAATTAACCCGGCCTCTTAGATGTGTTCAAATCATGAATATGGATTATGAAAATGAGTCAAACAACGCTTCTAATATGAGGCTGTGTTTGAAACCAAACTTTACAAGACCTTCAAAATATGCATCGTGCTATTTTCACATTCACTTCATCAGTAAGACATTACTATATACAATTATACTATGGCTTTCTTAAATACATATAAACATGAAAAAATAAATTGTTTTAACAGTTTAATAAAATTCTTAGGGTTTAAACTTATCAGAAAAAACCCCACACAGATTTAAATGCAGTACAAGGGTTAAGTGTAGCAACAGTAAAGCCGTATTAACAAGCTATTATAACAGAACCATTGCATTTACTGAAATCCCATTGGACTCTCTTACCTATACAGACTGGAGGGCTGGGTTGCCAGTAGTAGCGGTTTTCCACCTGAATGCAGGTGATCTTCAGGTCTCCCTGCAGTTCATATCCAGGATCACACTGGAAGGTCACTGTGTCTCCAGGCTCTCGACCGTCTCCATTACGACTGCCGTTCATTGGGACTCCAGGATCCCTGCAGGCAGTGGCCACCGAACCTGCAACCACATCCAAACAATTAACTAAATTACACAATTAATTAAAGCAAGACACTGCAGGTGAAAATGTGTGAATTACATTGATTAGATTACAATTGCAAGTGTCCAAAAACATTTTTTATGTTATGTTTAAATATACAAATTCGGCATTGTTTTATGAAATATGCACAAATTTGCTTAAATGTCAAGAACTAAAATCTGAAGTCAGATTCAAAACAAAACAAAACAAAAAAATATCTTAGATAAATTTAGATTCAATTATTTGTTTGACATATTAGAGTTAAAGGTATTTTTTTAGCTGTGATTTGGGGAAATATTTTGGTAACATATCCCATTATGAAATCCTTCAGAATACAGATATGAATAAAACTGAAGTTTGTTGTATGTAAGAGCTGCCGAAGAGGCGATTTATAAGCAAGTACATTTAAAAATGAATATTATCCATTTCTCAGAGAATACAGATCATATATTTTGGTGCATTTAAACAAAACAGTTTTATTAAGCAGTTATATCCATTCAAATGAGAGTTTGGTTACCGAACATCTTTAGTAATAGAAAGATCATACATTCAAACTCAAATGAGTTATTAAAAACAGTACTACAAATTTCACAATTTCAACTAAATCTAATACACAGTTCAAGTGAAAATTATTCCCCCCCCCCCCCCCCTGTTTATTTTTTCCCCAATTTCTGTTGAACAGAGAATTAAACATATTTTCAAAACATAATAGTTTTAATTACTTATTTCTAATAACTGATTATTTTATCTTTGCCATGTTGACAGTAAATAATATTTGACTAGATATTTTTCAAGACACTTTTAAACAGCTTAAAGTGACATTTAAAGGCTAAACTAGGTTAATTAGGTTAACTAGGCAGGTTAGGGTAATTAGGCAAGTTATTGTATAATTATGGTGGCTTGAAAAGCCAGCATATTGTTATCTATCTTAAACTTATTATTCTTCTTCTTCTTCTTCTTCTTCTTCTGAGACTAATTTCTAAGTGTATCTCCTCCTAGGCCTTTCAAGCTACATACTTCAAACTTTCGTCAAACCTTCGAACTGGTCTGACTCGGGTTGCTATATCTTTTCTAACTGATCCGACCTTGGGTTTTCCGAAAAACGACCCAGAAAAATCCCAAAAGTCCCATTGACTTAACATTGGGTCAAACTTTGTGAGCTCATAACTCTGCATCAGACTGTCCTACAGACTTCTAACTGGACTCATTTAACTCAGTCTAGCCAGCAGCCAATAACTGATGTCTTTTTAACTTACTAGCCACTCCCTAGCAACCACTTACAGCACCCTAGCAACTGTCCCATAGACTTCCATTGTAAAAGACTCCCATTTACTTAACATTGGATCAACCTTTGTGAGCTCATAACTCTGCATCAGACTGTCCTACAGACTAGAGTCTGGCCTCATTCAACTCAGTCTAGCCAGCAGCCAATCACTGATTACCTTTAAACTTACTAGCCACTCCCTAGCAACCAATTTCAGCACCCTAGCAACTGTCCCAGAGACTGTGACTAGCTTTTCTAACACATGCTAACAGTTTAAACTTCCTACTGACATGCTAATCTTGCTAGAAAGGTGCTAGCAACACGATAGTGACATGCTAGTCATGCTAGTAACATGCTAATTCATGCTAGAATCATGCTAACAACATGCTAATTCATGCTAGAAACAAGCTGATTCATGCTAGAATCATGCTAGTAACATGCTAGTTACATGCTAATTAATGCTAGAATCATGCTAGTTACATGCTAATTCATGCTAGAAACATGCTAGTAACATGCTAATTCATGCTAGAATCATGCTAGTAACATGCTAATCCATGCTAGAATCATGCTAGTAACATGCTAATTCATGCTAGAATCATGGTAGTAACATGCTAATCCATGCTAGAATCATGCTAGTAACATGCTAATTCATGCTAGAATGATGCTAAAAACATGCTAATTCATGCTAGAATCATGCTAACAACATGCTAATTCATGCTAGAAACATGCTAGTAACATGCTAATTCATGCTAGAAACATGCTAGTTACATGCTAATTCATGCTAGAATCATGCTAGTAACATGCTAATTCATGCTAGAAACATGCTAGTAACATGCTAATTCATGCTAGAATCATGCTAGTTACATGCTAATCCATGCTAGAATCATGCTAGTAACATGCTAATTCATGCTAGAATCATGCTAGTAACATGCTAATTCATGCTAGAATCATGCTAGTAACATGCTAATTCATGCTAGAATCATGCTAATAACATGCTAATTCATGCTAGAATCATGCTAGTAACATGCTAATTCATGCTAGAAACATGCTAGTAACATGCTAATTCATGCTAGAATCATGCTAGTAACATGCTAGATCATGCTAGAAACATGCTAGTAACATGCTAATTCATGCTAGAATCATGCTAGTAATATGCTAATTCATGCTAGAATCATGCTAGTAACATGCTAATTCATGCTAGAAACATGCTAGTAACATGCTAATTCATGCTAGAATCATGCTAGTTACATGCTAATCCATGCTAGAATCATGCTAGTAACATGCTAATTCATGCTAGAATCATGCTAGTAACATGCTAATTCATGCTAGAATCATGCTAGTAACATGCTAGAATCATGCTAATAACATGCTAATTCATGCTAGAATCATGCTAGTAACATGCTAATTCATGCTAGAAACATGCTAGTAACATGCTAATTCATGCTAGAATCATGCTAGTAACATGCTAATTCATGCTAGAATCATGCTAATAACATGCTAATTCATGCTAGAAACATGCTAATTCATGCTAGAAGCATGCTAATAACATGCTAAATCATGCTAGAAACATGCTAGTAACATGCTAATTCATGCTAGAAACATGCTAGTAACATGCTAATTCATGCTAGAATCATGCTAGTAACATGCTAATTCATGCTAGAAACATGCTAGTAACATGCTAACTCATGCTAGAAACATGCTAGTAACATGCTAATTCATGCTAGAATCATGCTAATTCATGCTAGAAACATGCTAGTAACATGCTAATTCATGCTAGAATCATGCTAGTTACATGCTAATTTATGTTAGAATCATGCTAGTTACTTGCTAATTCAGGCTAGTAACATGCTAATTCAGACTCGGCTTTTCAAGCCACCATAAAGTTTGTCCTCAAACTTTAATATCTAGTTATGTTTATTTATTAAAATTGTATTCAATTTTCTTACCTAATATATTGAAGTATAAAAATATTTACACCATCTGTGAAGTTATTTGATTAAATTAGTTCCAGCTTTGGCTTTGTTACTGAATAATCGAATGTATATACACAATTATCGTATTGTATAGATTCCGATAGAAAACGTTCATTTGAAAAAGTGAGGAGTGCAGTCTGTGTATTCAGCCTGATCTCACAAGGAAACAGAACTATTTTATGTTTTGCCAGTTTAGTGCAAAATAATTACTAAGAGTTCAGGTTTTTAAATGGAGGCGTGGCACTAACACCCCCCCCCCCCTTCCCCCTTAACCTACTGTCATTAGAGGATGAGCAAATCGTACAAAATTTTACGAATGGGTTCGTACAAATTCATACATATTGGCCCCTAAATCAGAAAGATATGGATGCCTTTTGATGATTCAATTTTCCTTTTGAACATCGAAAAACAAAAAAACATTGTTTAATATTTGGTTTTGAAAATCAAACACAAAAATTTAAATACGAGGGATTTTTTGTTGTTGTTAAAAATAGATGACCAAAAAAAAAAAAAGTTTTTCAATATGTGTTTCTAAAAGGAAACCGAATGACTCCAAAAAAAAAAAAAAAAAAAACATGGACCAGGTGCACATAGGCCCAAATCCCAATTCAACCACTTAGCCCTTCCCCTCACCCCTAGTTTTGCTCATTCACGTGAAGGGGTAGGGGTGTCCCAATTCTATTTAGCTTGAAGGCATAGGGCTTGTGGGGAAGGGTTAGATACCCCTTAGAACTGAGATTTTTTCAGGACCACACTCGAAACTAAGGGGTGAGAAAATTTCCCAAAATACCCTAACTACATCGACAGCATGGCTGCACACGGAAGTCAGGAGATCCACAATTTTGTATTTTTCATCATTTATACGAATTCTTACATCAATCAAACACATTTAATACATTCATAACCGCATTTGTGTTTTACCGTCATGGTAAGAAAAAAAAACGTTACAATAAAAACCGCTAAATTTGGTTTTTATCCATAAATCTATCCAAAAAATATTTTTATCCAAAAATCTATAATCCATAATAACTATATAATCCATAATAACTCCTGTATAGCAGTCCCACAACATTCTGACACGCGATGACACTGGAATAACCTTTCAGAAAAGTCTAGTGGCTGTCAATGATCTTTTAACAGTGTCTGCTATAATGTTAATGTTGTTTTCGTGTGTTTACAGAGATGAATATGGCTATGGTGTAAAAACACAATACAGTTATAATCTTATTGCCACATTATATCGTTATGATAACATGATATATGGCTTCAGTGATTTCCTGAAGATAAATACCAAAAAATAATGCAACTGGAATAGCTACAGCTGCTGTTGATCTCATATGAAGCAAGAGATCGCAATGACACATGTGCAGGTGTAGTAGTGCTGTCCCATTTCTTAGGGGGAAATTTGGAAGCCCTTCCCCTTCACACTCTGCTTCAAGGGCCAAGGGGAAGGGGTACAAAAATAGAATTGGGATTGGGCCTTATTTATAATCTACTGTCACAAACTCATAAAGTATAAAAAACAAACAAAAAAAAAACACACTTAGGATTGCATTTTGGATGTTTTCGTTCAATTAGACAAAAAGACTAAAACAAAAAAGAACAAAATCACAACATGTAGAGGTCAATAAAATAAACTGTGATATTTCTCGCTATCAATCACACCCCGCAGGCCTCCAGATAAACAAGAAAGCAACTCACTGGAGAACTCGATGGCAAATCCAGACTTGCTGATGTAGAAGTCGGTCTCGAACTGGATGCTGACCATGTTGAGAGTGCTGTGGACGTTTTCGGGGAGCAGCGAGCCGCTAACCTCTCTCAGGGACATCTCATTTTCTGGAGGACCGTCCCAGACGCGCAAGATGTCATGAGAGGCTTCAGTGTCGAAGGCCAGAAACTGCAGGCTGTGGATGGAGGGAGAAACACACGTACTCTACATGTTTCTCCTCATACGAGACATGCTTCATTAGACACACAATGATTTGGAACAGACGAACGTCTGACACTGAACAGATGCGCTGCTTATTTTTATTCACAATGCACAGTAAACGGTACACTGAAACTAATGATTTTTGCTAACTTGCTGCAAACAGTTTATATAGGCTGAATTTAAACAAACAAATTAAATGTTGAACTTAATTTGTTTAAATTTAATTTGTTTGTTTCAATTCAGCCCATCTATGCAGTGGCGCTGTAGGTAGTGCTGTCGCCTCACTGCAAGAAAGTCGCTGATTTGAGCCTCGGCTGGGTGAGTTGTGTGTGGAGTTTGCATGTTCTCCCCGATTTTGCGTATGTTTCCTCCGGGTGCTCCGGTTTCCCCCACAGTCCAAACACATGCGCTATAGGTGGATTGGGTAAGCTAAAATTTTCCCTAGTGTATGAGTGTGAATGAGAGTGTATGGGTGTTTCCCAGTGATGGGTTGCAGCTGGAAGGGCTTCCGCCGTGTAAAACGTGCTGGATAAGTTGGCGGTTCATTCCGCTGTGGCGACCCCAGATTTATAAAGGGACTAAGCTGAAAAGAAAATGAATGAATGAATGACTCAAATATAGATTTATTATGTAACCACTAACCTTAAAAAAATTGTAAATCTAATTAATCAATTAGTATTCAGTGAAATTATATTTATATTAAAACATATAATAAATATAATGAAAAAAAAAAGATTTTCAACAAAAGGAAGCAACTTTAATGGTTTGGAGTAAATAGTGAGTCAATGTTTGGGTGAACTTTCCCACATAATCAATGATTTCTACTATTAAATATATAGTTTAACCAAAAATGTAAATCTACTCACTATGTAGTCATCATCAAGTAGTTTCAAACCTTTCTTTGTTCTTCCTTTGAATACTAAAACAGATATTTTGCAGAAAGCTGAAAACCTGTAACCATTTACTCCCATAGTAAAAAACAAAATAAATACTGTAAAGGTCAATGGTTACAGGCAGGGTTGGGCAAGCTGCTTGAAAAATGTAGTGAGCTAAGCTATTAGCTACTCTACTTTAAATGTAGCTTGACTACACTAAAAGCTACCCTCTGGGAATTCTAAGCTAAAAGCTACTTGACAAAAGTAGCTTAGCTATATTAAAGCCCTTTTTATTGCAATAAAAATAAATATTGTAATAAAAAATACATCTGAGCTGTTTTTGCTGTTTTCATTTCAAAAACGAGATATATGCAGAACTGCAGAGCCACACACGTTTCAGGCACACACAATCTAGCACACACGATTTAGGCAAACCATATATGGTAACTAACTAACTCCTTAGCATTATCGCCACCTATTGAATTTCACAAATATGGTTTCCCATTTCAGTCATTAGTATTATATCGTCACGATCATTTTAACATCTCTGCAGTTTCTGAACTCAAATTATGTAAATAAAAATTATTGGTTAAAGACACATATGACTTTATTCATGTGTCCACATACACAAAGAAAACATAATAGAGCGTCTAATTGTAGGATTAAGTGTAATAAACAAATTTTAGGATCTTAATATTATCATACTTGGTTAAAATAAGTTTGTTGTAAAATATAAAAAGCAAGCAATAATGTGTCACATTAAAATGAATTACTATAGTTAATCATAAACAATATATAATATAATTATAAACTGATTATCTTAACTGAATATCTGATTATAAACTACTATCTTTTACTAAACTGTCACAACTGTTATATTTATATAACTATATATATTTACTTCTTCTTCTTCTTATTATTATTATTATTTAATTAATTATTAATAGTTAATTTGTTTCTATAGCAAAATTTTGGTTTAAAACAATATTTTGCTTACTATAAATTACTACCGTATTTATTGTGGAAATCATTAATAAAAAAAGTTATTAGATAATTAAACAAATACACACTATTACATCGCTTGAGTAAAATATTAATATAGTGTTATACATTTATTAAATGTAAAAATATTTTTATTACATATAAAATGTACTATTGCCTATATTAACTTGCTATTATTTCCTTCATTATTATTATAAATGAATCCATTATGTAAATTAAACCTTTCCAATTTAGATCTTTCAGCAAGGCCAGCAAACGAGTATCTGCAATATTAACTCTGTCCGACAATAACGACTGATCATCTATGATGACTGATAGAAAACTGTTCAGTCTATATAATTGAATGACGATTGGAAACAACGTTCCCCCATTCGCCCGAATGAAACATGAGAAATAATTCAGTTATTTACTGCAATTATTATGCTGTACTAAACAGAAACAAGTTATAGCATATAACAGCAAAAAAATCCAATAAAACCAGCAGTTACACATTTAAAATACTATAGTAATGTACAGTAAAGGGAATTATTTAGGAATAAGCTTTATATTGTATATATATTTACTCCTCTTCATTAATGAATTACATTACATAATGTAGTATTATTAATAACTATCATGAACTAATAGTAATTACCATAGTATACATTAGTCTTTACTACAGTACACTATAAATATATAACTTCTCTCCCTCAGTCATCTTTCTATGAAGCCAATTTCTTGTGTTAGCCTAATTGGTTGGCGATATCCCTGACCAGGGGTGCGCTTCCCAAAACTATCGTTAGCCAACAAAGGTCGCAAGTTCCGTCGTTACAAGCATAGTTTGTTGATTCACTGACCAGATCGAGAGGTGGCAGTAACGCACCAAAAAATTTGTTGTCGACCACTGAAAAAACAGGAAGGAAGAAATCGTCATTCCTCACATAATATAGATTTACTTTAATCAGCTGGACATTGGCCTCACAGCTTCGTGAATGTCGGAGCCGTCACTTATTAATTTGCGATCGGTAGGTGTAGCTTGTGTTGATGCTACTGCGCTAATTGACTAAAAAATAGCTGCGGTACTGAAAAGTTATTTGATTTATAAAATAGCGACTCTACTGCCACGCTACTGAGAAATGTAGTTAAGCTAGTAGAGTCCCTAATCAGACATCCCAAGTGTCCCGGAAGTTCCAGGAGTCTCCCGCATATGCATCGGGACTCCTGGATGCCCGCAAACTAATGATAAGCTCCAAGAAATTGTGCGTCTCCCCTCCCCCGGTCCTCGAATACGTCGCGCCCTCCCCTTACTCCTGCAACCTCCAGCAAATCATCAATGTCTCACCCAGAAAGGACTTCTTCCAACTTGGGATGTCTGACTACTTGTAGCAATTCTACTGCCCAACCCTGGTTACAGGTTTTCAACATTTTTCCAAATATCTTGTTTTGGGTTCAACAGAAAAAAAACTCATGAAGGTTTAAACCAATTAAATGGAGAGTAAACGATGACAATTTACATTTTTGGGTACAACATTCCTTTAAAGGGCACCTAGGTTACCCCTTATTTAAGATTTAATATTAATATTATGGTTCTTCTGAGTGTGCCAGTCTGGGTTCAGTTCAAAACACAATTCACATTGTTTTATTATGTGTTAAAAAGGGTCATTTTGGGGGCGTGTCCACAGTTCGCTGATTTAGGGGTGTGTTGCTTCACATGAAAATTAGTTTCGACTTCCCGCCCAATTTAACAAGGGGGCGGAGCCAAGAGCTCCCCTGCTTTGTGTATGGCAACAGACAGGCAGACAGAGAGAAGCAACATGAGAGGACCAGCAGTTACAGACACAGACCAAGCAGAGACTACTGTTGAGGAATCAACATTCCTAATGTGCCAGAATGTGTCAGAGTGCTAGTAACAAAATCATTTGTGTCTTTGTATAGTTTTACAGCCAACTGTGTGCTAGTTTAAAGTTCCGAGCTTGTACACCGAGACTAATAACCATGCACACTGAATTAACTTTGACCGAGGCTATAACTAAAGGGCGTCACACACCAGATGCGCCGCTCAGAGCCGCGACACAGCACACCAGACGCGCACATTCGCATGTTATTTCAAATGAAACTATTCATATGGCGCACTGTGGCGCGGCAGACATATGAACAGTGTCCTGGGTCGTGGCTGGGCACCATGGACAGCCACCGACTTGCGGCGCCGGTGTGTGTACCCTGCTAGAAACCTATGTTTAGAATTCTAAAATGCATGGCGCTGCGCGTTGCCGAGCGGTGACTCTGGTGTGTGATCTGCTTAAGGCAAGTTCGTTATTTCCATTGGAGGGATGCGCACGCATTTTCCAGCTGCACCTGGTTAAGATGACAGGGAGCTTCTGTGACCGCAGGAAATGCATACGGCTGAAGTTTAAGGAAGACGCAATGAAAAGTACACATGCTTGCAAACCCACCTAAAAGTTACAAACAATGGCGCCGATGAGAGCGATTGTGTGGTGAATGTTGATCTTGTGTTATGCCCAATGAGCCTTACATCTAAAAATAGAGCAAGGGTGTTTCTTTGGTGACATTGCGTAGACTCACATGCTGAAAGTGGCGGACGTGAAACAACAAACTGAGGATATGTTAATGCACGCCTGTCAATCAATTTGGTGGGCGGAGGGACCGCAATCCTCCGTCAAGTTGCGGTTGATCTCAAAACCGCTCCAATTGGTCCACCGTTTTTATGTTGTTAAATTGAAAAATTGGGGTGAGTTTATATCACCCCAATATGACGGTCTATACACTATACCTACACACACGTCTGTCCAAACAGCTTGAAAAGTAGATTTTTACCCATAGGTGCCCTTTAAGACATGTTTTGTTTGATCTTGTGTGGTGTGACACTTTATAATGTCAGATTGATAGAAAGAAGCAAACGCTGATCCGCACCTGATGATGTTTCCTGAATCCACCTCCACCATCCACGTACAGCGCAGGTTATTGTCATACGGGAATGGATAACCTGGCGACAAAATGCGTCCTGAGGTCTCTCCTTTAAAACGACCACCGCATTCAGCTGGAGAAAGACAAAGGAGAAAATAGGAGATTGAGAAGAATGAAAGAGTGATGAGTTTTATCAGAAACAATCTTACTATAAAAAACTCAATCATTAGAGACATTGGCAAGTTTCTAGGCAGGGCCAGACAGACATTTTGATTTTATATATGTACACTACCGGTCAAAAGTGTGGGGTCAGTATGATTTCTAAATGTTTTAAAATAAGCTTCTCCAGCTCACCAAGGATGCATTTATTTAATCACAGATACCGTACACATTGTAAAATTGGGAAATGTTATTGCACTATAAAATAACAGTTCAAAAGTAGTTTATCATCTAATTTAATAATGTATTCCAGTTATTTTTTAAGAGGAATTTTCAGCTTCATTACTCCAGTCTTCAGAGTCACATGAACCTTCAGAAATCACTTTAATATTAAATTTTATTATTATTATTATTATTATTATTATTATTATGGTTGTAGCCGTATATTTGTTGCAGGTTTTTTTGCCTCCCCTTCTCTCTCTTTCTCTCTCTCTCTCTCTCTCTCGCTTTCTCCCTGCCTGTCATTTCTGATAGGTCCGCCTTCGCGATAGCTGATTGGTCAAGAGACCGGTGTATCATCATTGGGCAATGTGGCGCGGTCATAAAAAAAGGACGCCAGGAAGAGCGGGGGAGAGCACTTTTTCTTTGATCTCGATTTTTGTGTGTTTTGCTGACATGATTATGATTTTCGTTGTTTTTGCTTAACTTAAATTGTTTTGCATTACGTTTGGGAATTTTGTGATTTTTGTACATTTTTATTTCGTTTGATTTGTTTGTTACTTTTTGGCTCAGCTCTTTCCTGTCATATTGAGCTATATCTCATCGAGTTCACTCTTTTCTCAGAGTAAGGTGGATAGGGAAGAGGTCGTGTGACTTCCAATTTGCAAACATGTAGGAAATGTACAGTTAAAAACATCAGGTAAGAGGTTAATGTCTTTGTTTTTATTTTATTCTACAGTTGAGTTTAGGGAAGAATACGGAGGTAAGGGGTTATTGATGAGTTAGAATTGATTTGTTATATTTCTTTCTTTTGTTTGGCTTCACTTTCGTCCCCTTACTCTTGAGTTGAACTAATTTTTGTTTGATCTTACTACTTTATTACATTCTTTTTATTATTGTAAATATTGTTAAATGTTATTCCTTTTACCCTAGACTAACATCAAAGAGGTTGTAACATTTAACATTATTATTATAATAATTATTATAATTATTATTAATGGTAATAGTAATAAATTTTGTAATAATTTCATTTAAATCTACATACAATAAGAAAGCAGTTAATTAATTTTTATCAATATTTAACAAATTAACAATTTCTTTACATTAATAAATGCCGCCTTGATGAATAGAACGATTTTCTTTAAAAAGCAAAATGACACTAAACTTTTGAGCGGTAGTGTACAGTATACAGTTAAAGTCAGAATTATTAGCCTCCTTTTGTATTTTTATTATTATTTTTTTTATATTTCCCAAATTATGTTTAACAGAGAAAGGAAATTTTGATAATAATAGTCTGATAATATTTTTTCTTCTGGAGAAAGTCTTATTTGTTTCATTTCAGCTTGAATAAAAGCATTTTTAATAAAAAAATAAATCATTTCAAGGTCAAAATTAAGGTATATATTTTATCCTATAGTCTACAGAACAAACCATTGTTATAGTTGCCTAACTACCCTAACCTGCCTAGTTAACTTATTAACTTAGTTAAGCCTTTAAATATCAATTTAAGCTGTAAAGAAGTGTCAAATATTATTTACTGTCATCAGGGCAAAGATAAAAAAAATCAGTTATTAGAAATGAGTTATTAAAACTATTATGTTTAATAATGTGAAAAAAAAATCTTCCCTCCGTTAAACAGAAATTGGGGCAAAAAAAATAAACGAGGGTGGAGCTTGGGCAAATAATTCAGGGGGACTAATAATTCTGACTTCAACTGTAAATATAAAAATAAATTTGCAGATCTTTGTGGAATGATTTTAGAAGTATAGTAACAATAAATTAAATAATAAATAATACATTTTAAACTATTATTTACTACGCAAATCCAATTAGATCCACTTATCCACTTGGTAACTATACTTAAAAACAGAAAATATTACTTTACACATTGTATTGTAAATAAACCATATAAACATTTGCATTATAGTCAATAATATCACTGAAATTAAAATAAAAATGGAATGACTATTTATTTACATGCATTTACATAAGTAAATAAACAAATTCAATGATGGGCTAAACGCATCTGTAAAAATATGTATATTTCTGCACACACAGATTCCGCATAGGCCTAGTTATGGGGTTGATTACCAGGAAAAAAAAGCGGAAACTGATCAAATGTACTGTAAGTTGCTTTGGATGAAAGCATCTGCTAAATGCAAAAAAGAAAGTCAGTGCATATTTACTATATAACTTATATAAAATACTTGTATAAAAAACATTTTAAAAAACTGGAGATTGAGAAGAATGAAAGAGTTATGAGTTTTTCTGCATACTCTCGCACTTGCATAAACACATCGCAGCGCCTGAAGATTTGCAGACGAGAGCTGAAATAATTAGTTGAGCCTACAAAACAAGCCGAACACGAGGAAAGCGGTCCGAGAATGAAAAGCTGTGTTAAACGCACTGTAAGATCAATGAGGTTTTCAGACATCTGAATGCAGGACGAGAACGCTTCTTTTATTCAGAAGTAAATGTTAAATGTAAAAACAAAGAGGAAAGTAATTGAGCTTTGGGCTGTGAGAAGAGTTTTGTGATGATGGTCGATAGATATTGATATCGCTTTCAAATGCAGTCAGTTAACGTCAACAATGAGTCCCGTATTGAGGCTCTGCAGAACTGTGAAGAAGAAAAAATACCATTAAGCTAAACACTTATTTAACCCTAAATAAAACCTGAAGAATTAAGCTGAATTTCTGCTCTGCAAAACACTTTTTACTAAAATATCCAAACCTATAGGCAGCTTCTTTATATTGTGACATACAACACAATCTCACAGTCATTCGTAACTTTTTGATGTAGTTGGCTAATATATGTATGTATATATATATATATATATATATATATATATATATATATATATATATATATATATATATATATATATATATATATATACATATGTATATATACACATGTAATATTTATCAAGTATAAGAGTTTCTTTAACATTTCTTATAAAGAGATGAGATATGTTGTTTAAATATTTTTGTTTTTGACTATTAAACTATTTGCCTTAGTGATGTTGGTAAATTAAAATAAAGTGGTTAAAAAATCCTAATATTTCTAAATGTATTGTTAAAAAAAATATTCAATAATTATCGGTCTCGAATGATATGAAACATGATATCATGATAATTTATTTTGCAATATCGTCCCGGCCTAAATATTTAAAAATGTCAATTTCCTTGACTTTTCTAAATTAAGTGAATTTATATGTAAACTAATTTCGAGAGGATCACGTGCTTATGATTGCTTGCGGCCGGTCCCGCATTATTCAATTTATGATTCACCAATCAAATGATTAAATTACTATAAAAATACTATAAATTACTATAAATACCCTAAGTTCCATATAACAGACATCTTTGTTTTGAAGAATGCCCCCTTCCACCCCTACTTTTCCTCCTTTCCTAGATGCACAGTGGCCCAGTGGTTAGCACTGTTGCCTCACAGCAAGAATGTCACTGGTTCTAGACCTCACCAAGCCTGCTGACATTTCTGTGCGGAGTTTACAAATTCTCCCCGTGCTCATGAGGGTTCCCCTGGGTCCCCCGGTTTCCTACCACCATCCGAAAATATGTCACTTAAGTTAAAGACTAATCTAAATCAGCACCATAGACGTGCTCCTAGTAAGTAGTTATCTCTTAAGAGCAATCACTGTCTGTTCATTAGCTACTACAGCAGGGGAGTTCTCGAGATCTACCTGAGCTCAAACACCCCCCAAACGAGAGAGAGCCCCGAGCTCGAGGATCTTATGAGCTCAGGGCTCTCTCCCGGGACAGCATGCCAAACAAGCTTTATAACCAATCATCAGCTAAGTGTGAACCGTTGAATCAATTTAAATGTTGTATTTAATGCAGGCACCAATAACTGGGAGACAATTTGAAAAAAAGAGTTTAACTTCTACCAGTTCACAGGGTCAAAAGTGGCCACAGTTAAAGATGCACCAAGTACAAGCGTCTCTGACTGAATCCCCTGAATTCCTCCTATCTCTCCTTCAGATCCTCTATCAGCAGTGAAGGTGATTTGTCAGCTTCAAGTCAGAGCATCAATCAAACCAAACAAATGAGCCTGACGTCCATTCTGATGCCTCCTGATGGCGTTCAGACCTGCCACTTTAGCCCTCTGCACTCGCTTCATTATTACTCGGCTTTCACAAGCACTTTATTAAGAAATTTTAATTGCAGGCACTCTCAGTTCCCCTCGGACCCCTTCTCTATCTTCCCCAATCCTGTCTCTCCCTCTTGTAAAAAAAAAGAAAGTTTCGAGAGACATGCACCGTTTCTTAATGATTCCCTTTTCAGCAATTCCTGTCAGTGAGCCTCATTTGCATAAACCATCTACATGACAAACAATGGACGCACAGCTCAATGAAGCCTGAATAACAGGGTTCAGATTGCGACTTGATTAATCTGAACATTAGAGTGTTTTTAGACATCCAGAATAGAGGCGTCTTACAAACCAGGCCTCGCGCTAAACCAACATCCACCCGTGTTCGTCGCTCATCAGAATGCGGCTCAATCACGTGTCATTGGACGGTCAGGAGCACTCAATCAATTCCGATTGGCTGTGAATATCAGCACAGGAAGATTAGGAGCTGACGGAAGTCTTGGTTACGTGCACAACATCAGCGGTGGTTGTGTTTAAGACGAAGTGAGTCGAGGAAAAATGCTGATTTGGCATTACATTTGGAAAGATTCCTCTGCTGAATGCAACGTGTGAACTTGAATGAAAAATAGAGAACAGTTATTATGTATAGCAGTTATACAACAGCAAAGTCATGTAAAAAAAATTGATTTTGGGAGTATAGTAACTATGAACGCTACATAATCACCATTTCGCTTTACGTATTTAAGGCTTGCAATGTAAATCCATTTAGATCCACTTGTTGGGTAAAGAAAGAAAGTCTCATATAATAATTTAGCTTAGAGACAGAAAATATTACTTTACGCATTATAAATAAATCATATAAACACATTTGCATTAAAGTCAATAATATAATCGAAATCAACATAAAAATGGAATATTAGTGGGCAAAAAAAATCTGTAGACCAACCGGGTGCAAATGCAAGCTTAGCTGTATGCTTTCCTGTAATGTAATGTGTATTTACAAGGCCATGCACTCAAAGGGCTTCACAATCATGAGGGGGGTCTATTCATACCATAGACTGTAAAATATATGGACGGAGTATCCGTGACGTCACCCATAGGTTTCTGAAGAGCGCAAAAGAAGCCACAAGTAGGCGCGGCCAACCGTCGCCATTTTGTTCGCGCGTCATCGCACCCACGGCGGGATACCAAAAAAGGGCAAAGAGGCGGAGAGTGGGCGGAGCTACAGACACCTTCTGGCACTTTGCTTAGACCTGGCAGACAGACTTTACTTTGGGAGAAACGCTTGATACTTCATTACCTGCGGCTCGTTTGTGTTCTGACCACATGTGCTTGGCTGTACACTATATCAATAAAGTGTTTAGACTTTCAAAAACACTGTTGTAATACACTGAGCCACTAAACATTGCTCTTATGACGTTTTTCTACAGGAGGTAAACACGAATTACTTCCAAACACTTCAGATATAGTGTGTGTTAGTAAATGCAAGACTATTGATGAACTCCAGCATAACACTGTATGATAACGCTTCAGATGACTGTTCTAGAGCCTACAGCTACTCAATCTGTCACATTCTGGAGTGCTTTACGGGTCTAAAGAAAAATATTAATGATAAATGATACTAAATAAGACCAATGCATTTATAGAGATGGTATACAAGTATATAACTTTACTCACCAGGGAAACGGAGGCCACGTGAACGGTTTGTGAGCACAATTAAGTGCACACAGCATCCCATATCATCTGATAATTGTAAGAAATAAGTCCAAAAGGCAGCTGACTGTGTAAAGCCACATAAAACAAAACAAAAATACGATGAACATGCCGAGATCAGTGGCTAAGCTGCCGGATTCAGCTGAGGTGAAGTGACGGCGACCAGCGAGACCTAGCTGTCACTCAAGTGGCCACGCCCTTAATTATGCAAACTTAATATAACCTAATATAAAGGAAATGGATGAGTTATAAAAAAATTCACCCCCCTCACAGTTGTCATGGAGGGTAATAATAGCTATATGAACCAAAATCGTTCTTTGTACCAGGCTGTAAACACCTTTTTTTTCTGCTGTAAAGTTGGCCATTCTAACAGTGGGCTCAATTGCAATTTGCTCTATTATGGAGCCAGGACTAGCGGAATTTTGATGAATTGCAGTTTCAGTTACTTCCGTATTGGCTTCCCGAGGGAGAGCGGGAGGTTGCCGCTTGATTCATACCCCCACCAGTGTGCAGCATCTACTTGGATGATGCGACGGCAGCCGCAGGACAACTGCACCAGTGCGCTCACCACACAACAGCTATAGGGGGAGTGGAGAGACAGTGATACAGCCAATTCAGTGGATGGAGATGAGTGGGAGGCCATGGTGAGTAGGGCAGATTGAGGGAATTTGGCCAGGACATCAGGGTTACAACACTACTTTTTACGAGAAGTGCCATGGGATTTATAATGACCACAGAGAGTCAGGACCTTGGTTTAACATCTCATCCGAAAGACCAATGAGTCTTTTCGTGCATTCTAAGTACATTGAACTTATTTTTTTGGATGTACACTGTTTTTTCTAAAATATTGAGAACATTTCACTAATAAAATTGGGATATAAATTTCACTTCTTTTGTAAGTAAAACGGTGCAGATTTTATGGTTGATTTGAGAAATTAAAACTGCAAATAAAACTGCAAATAAAAAAAGGTGTTATTTTTCTCAACACTGGCGTTCCAGGATTAATAAATAAATACATATACTATAATAATGAATAATTCCTTACATTTATTTAGCGCTTTTCTGGACACTCAAAGCGCTTTACACATTGGGGGGAATCTCATCATCCACCATCAGTGTGCAGCATCTACCTGGTTAACATGACAGCAGCCATGTTGCGCCAGACCGCCCAGCTGATTGGTGGAGAGGAGACAGAGTGATGAAGCCAATTATGATATGGGGATGGGGATGGAGTCCATGATAGACGGAGGCCAGTTGGAAAATTTGGCCAGGATGCCGGGGTTAAACCCCTACTCTTTTTTCTTCCTAAGATTTTTAATGTCCACAGAATCTTGGTTTAACGTCTCATCCAAAAGACGGAGCTCACAGAGTTCTCTCTATACTGGAGAGGTAGGACTCACACAGATCACAGGTTGAGCACTTCCATCTGGCCTCACTAACACCACTTCCAACAGCAACCTAGCATTCTCATGTGGTCTCCCGTCCAGGTACTGACCAAGCGCTGCCCTGCTTGGCTTCAGTGGGGAAACATGTGAGAGTTGGAGAGAGGTAGCTGTCGGCTGACAGAGAATTACAGATTACAGAATACATTATCTGTAATCATCTATTAATTAGCTATATTGTCATTGCTTTATAATTAGTGCTGCATGGCAGATTAATCACATCCAAAATAAAAGTCTCTTTTGGCATCATTTTTGTGTGTGTTTTACATATATACATGTATGATGTATATGTGATACAAATACATAGAACAAAATTACACAAAACATTTTTGTTACAAAGATATTTAAATGTATGTATAATTTACATCATACACACTACCGGTCAAAAGTGTGGGGTCAGTATGATTTTTAAAAATAAGCTTCTCCAGCTCACCAAGGATGCATTTATTTTATAAAAATACAGTACACATTGTAAAATTGGGAAATGTTATTGCACTATAAAATAATTGTTCAAAAGTAGTTTATCATTTAATTTAATCATTTATTCCAGTGATTTTAATGATAAATTTTTAGCTTCATTTTCTCCAGTCTTCAGAGTCACAAGATCCTTCAGAAATCACTCTAAACATTTTAATAATGATAACAACAACAACAACAACAACAACAACAATAATAATAATAATAAATATTATTATTATATTATTATCATTATCATTATCATTACCATTATCATCATTATCCTCATTATCATTATTATTATTATTATTATTATTATTATCATTATTATCGTCATCATCATCATCATTAATATTATTATCATTATTATTATTGCTGTTATTATTATTATTATTATTATTATTAATATTATCACTATTATTATTATTGCTGTTATTATTATTATTATTATTATTATTATTATTATTATTATTATTATTACTGTTATTATTAGTATTATTAATATTATTATTATTATTATCACTATTATTATTATTATTATTATTTTATTATTATTATTAATATTATTTTACTATTATTATTATTATTATTATTATTATTATTATTATCACTATTATTATTATTGCTGTTATTATTATTATTATTATTACTGTTATTATTATTATTATTGTTATTATTATTATTATTACTATTATTATTATTATTATTGCTGTTATTATTATTATTATTATTATTATTATTAATATTGCTGTTATTATTATTATTATTATTATTAATAATATTATTACTATTATTATTATTATTATTATTATTATTATTATTATCATTATTACCACTATTATTATTATTATTATTATTATTATTATTATTATTGTGATTGTTATTATTATTATTATCACTATTATTATTATTATTGTGATTATTATTATTATTATCACTATTATTATCATTGCTGTTATTATTATAATCGGTAGTGTACATTTATATTTTACATCTAAATAAAAACAAACATTTTCTCAAATATATGCAAGAATGTGTGAATTTATATAAACATAATAAATAAACACAGTATACACACACACACAAACACACATGCGCACGCTCACAAACACACACACACACACACACACACATAGTATGTAAGAAAAAGAAAACTTTTATTTGGCATGCGATTAATCGTGATTAGCACTATTTATTTTATTTGAAAACTATTATTCATTCATTACTTTTCCTTCAGCTTAGTCCCTGATAATCAGAGGTCACCACAGTGGAATGAACCAACTATTCCAGCATATTTTTTAACGCAGCTAATGCCCCTTCCAGCTGCAACCCAGTACTGGGAAACACCCATACACACGTATTCACATACACACTCATACACTATGAGTAGCAATTTAGTTTATTCTTTTCCCCTATAGCACATGTGTTTGGACTGTGGGGGAAACCGGAGCACCCATAGGAAACCCACGCCAACACGGGGAGTACGTGCAAACTCCACACAGAAATGAAAATGACCTAGCCGGCACTTTCTTGCTTTGACGCCACAGTGCTAAACACTGAACCAGTATTCCACCCCACTATTTATATTATATGAATGTTAATTCAAATTTCCAAGTATGAAATCAATAAAAGTGTATTATTGTATTATTTTTCGGACAGGATTGTCACAGTCAGAAGCGCTCGATCACCCCTGATTGGCTGTGAAATCAGTGCAGGAAGATTGCGAGTCGAAAATGCTGATTTGGCACAGCAGCGCTGGAGGTTCTTCTGCAGAAATTGGTGAACGTTTCATTCACCCGTGGACTTGAATGACGAAAAAATATGAAAAATAGTTAAATATTTGATCTGTAATAAAAAAAAAGCAATGGCAAAAAGCACACGCCTTCTCCACTATTTTGATATATCTCACTTTCGCTAAAGGTCACATCAAATGACCTGCATATTTGGCCTGTCAAAGAAAGTGAAATATCCTCCACATTATTAAGCATCTATTATTAATGCGGGCTGGAAAATATCAGCCTGAAACTTCGTGAGGCTGATTAGTATTTCCGTCCATTCGTTCGGCCGTATAGAAATGAGTCAAATATACGCTCTGCGTTTAAGTCTTTGTGTTTTATCTATCTGGCCTCGCCGTTTGGAAGCAATTTGGACGAGCGCTTTGAGTCTAATCAGACCTCATTAAAGCTAAATCTAATAGTGAGCAAATCTGATCTGGGGTCAGTAGACATACCAATATCCAACTCATCGGAGGCTAAATCCCCATAATCACCATTCATCAGGAAAATGAAGGAAGTAATAGCGGCACGTCGTCCTATCTCCACCCGCCTGATGAAGAATCATCATCTGGGGCTCAAGCGGGACCCCCTGCATCAGCTACTATATTAACAACCCGCACCATTAGACACTGATGAGGTGAGGGGCTTCACCACTCATACGTTTCTCAAACATTTGCCTTTCAACCAAAAAAAAAAAAGTGTATGGCTGTTTTAAGAGCTGAGTATGAGAAATACAGAAGATAATTGTTATTAATAGCTGAGAGCAACAGTTATGATAAGCACAGTGCTGGAATGATGCATACTTGACAATACTGTTAACAATGTTAATATGTAGTTTCTATGACAACAGAACATGCACTAATAGGATGTTAAAGAGTCGTTATTTATAATAAAAAAGGTGATTCAGAAGTTCATGAGTTGCATCTACATACAGCTATGGAAATAAATAGTAAACATCAAGCTTCTTTAGATTTACTGGGTTTATTAGGTTTGGGTGTGAATTAAATGTTCATTTACTCTACAAAGGTCTGTCTTACAAATTAAACAAAACAAAACAAAAAGGTAACACTTTATTTTGATGCTCCATTTGAGTATTAGCAGACTGTCTGCTTAATATCTGCTGATACTGCTCCTTTAACAGACATTTGACTGACTATAAGAAACTTTGCAGGTACATGTCAACTTACACCAACCCTAACCCAACCTAACAGTCTACTTATAATCTAATGAGAATTAGTTGACATGCAGATGCAATGTAACAAACAGACCATCAAAATAAAGTGTGACCAACAACAATAAAAGATAGTTGGTGTATTTTTATTTTATTTTAGGAGAATGAAAATTGACGTATTTTTCTTCTACGTCTGTTCTGCATCTACATACAGTATGGGGAAAATAAACAAATTTAACAAAATCACAGTTTCTTTATATTTATTAGGTTTGGGTGTGAGTTTAATGGCTTTAAAGGTCAGATACATTTCTTACAAGTTTAATACTTGTGTGTGTATGTATATATATATATATATATATATATATATAACATTATTATTATTAATAATTAGTATTTTGACATTAAGGGCCTTAACATACACCCGTCGCAATAAGGCCCAAGACGAGTTTGGTGCAATTTGTTGCTATTTTCAGACCAGCGCAACCCTAATTTTCATGTTTTGTGCCACGTTGTTTGAATAGCAAATCCATTTGCGCCACTGTGTGGACTCATGGGTGTGCTGGTCTAAAAAGGAGTTGTGTTATGGCGCATTGTTTGTGCGTTGCTATTTTGAGGAATCGCGCCATTGACCAGCTGAAAGACAGCTAATACACAAATATCTTTACATATGAACAAAATTAAAGGATAAAAATATTACAAAAAATTACTATTTTCTACATAAATATAAAAACCACTGCCTTCATGCATTCTTCACCTCTTTTTTCAGTTTATCAATTCAGTTTATTCATGGCAATTTGCACTTGTATAATGTTATTATTGTTAGCAGTATTATTTATTATCTGCATATTTATATTTGTTTGAATAAAAACAAGTTTAAATTTGTCCACTTGTCGGGTTTTGGAGACGTCTGCATCCCCATATGGGGCATAAGAACGTGATGTGTGTATGGAAATAACTCTATAATACATTATTATTGTTTATTTATTTGTTTGCTGGAAATTAGAACTAAATTTAGAAATAGATTTGAAACAAATCTTTGTGCTTAACAAACTAAATTAAACGTGTAGACTAATGAATGTCTTCAGTGCGTACACTTTCCTTATCCACCAAAGTAAAGGAGTAAAGTAAAGAGTAAAAGTAAAGAGGAAGTAAAAAGGCTCGTTCTTTATTTTCGCGCTGCAGATGCTCTTTTTAACTGTTCTCTCGCTAGTGAAGTGTTCAGTTTTTACACTTATAAAGTCTACCATGTAAATAGCAAATGCGACAGGGTGAAATAAATCTGACTCTTAAGCAGGTCGTACACCAAAAGCACCGCTGGGCGGCGCGCCACACAGCGCCACGCAGCGCCATACATTTCAGAATTCTAAACATAGGTTTCTATCAGGGTACACACACCGGCGCCGCAAGTCGGCGGCTGTCCGCGGCGCCCAGCCATGACTCAGGACATTTCTCTGCCGCGCCATCTGATTAGTTTCATGTTAAATATCATGCGAATGTCCGCGTCTGGTGTGTGACACTTTTAACTGTCATGTGCGCACTGTGTTGCGGCGCCGAGTGGCGCTTCCGGTGTGCGACCTGCTTTAAAGGGAATGGGAGATTAGACTCAGATTGGTTTAATGCACGTTATGCTCAAAACATACCCATAATATATTAAGAGAATAAGCTCAACCCTGTTAGACCATGCGCCGGGGCGCAGAGCATATTTTTCCATCCTTAAAATAGCAAAAGTGAATTTGGTCACGTCCTTAATGCTTTTGCGCTTTAGACTTTGTGCTTAGATCGTTAAAATAGAGCCCTTAGTGTTTTTATTTTTTATTTTAAAAGAATGACAACTGAGTTTTTTTTTTTTTTTTTTTGAAAATAAGTTATTCTACCAAACCTTCTTTTCTAATAATTTTTTTTTTTTATTTACTGAAAAAAAAACTCTAAATGACAATATTTATATTGGGAAATCTGGAAGAAAAAAACTATTTAAGTATTAAGTACATACAAACACATACATACGCACATATTTTAAAATGCTATCTTTTATTATTTGCCCAATGATCACAATTTTTGAATAGTAACGTTCATTTTGATAGAATCTGCATCAAATTAAACCTGCAAACATGATTTTATTTATACAGCAAATATTTTAAGTGCAAGTAAAGTGTTTTATCCTTCGAGTGCAACATAATATTTCATAAATCAGTATACAGCACAACCTGGAAACATTTGCACCATCCACAATATACGATTTCTAAAGCTAAATCAAGCTCAGGCTGTGAACGAATAGACTATATTGTACTGAGTCAGCTTTAAAGGTTATTTCTAATGATCCTTTGTAATATATATGTTCTTTCATTTTGTATGCACAGTACTGGTAAGTGCATAAGGCATTATTAAATTCATAGCCGCCTACATGGTGGAGACAGCGTGGTGCATTTACATTAGTCTATAATTGCAAATTCATAATGAATAATAGATTATTATTAAAGTTAATATAAGCTTTGATAAAAAATATGGATATTTATTTGAAAAGAGCTTCACAGACGGACAGCCTCAATTAACAGTTCATTCTTTTATCTTATTTCCCCCCTTTTCAAGTCTTTCAAGTCATTTTAAAGCAGCATTTTTTTATATATAAAATATATATTTAGAAAATATTTAGCATTGGATATATACACTGCCTGACAAAAGTCTTGTCGTCAATCCCACTTGTAAGAGCAAGAAATAATAACTTGACTTCTAGTTGATCAATTGGAAAAATAGCAGAAGGTCGATTTTTCTGATGAATTATCTGTTGAACTGCATCCCAATCATCACAAATACTGCAGAAGACCTATTGACAGCCACATGGACGCAAGAGTCTCCCAGATATCAGTCAAGTTTGGTGAAGGAAAAAAATCATGGTTTGGGGTTACATTCAGTATGGGGGTGTGCGGGAGATCTGCAGAGTGGATGGCAACATCAACAGCCTGAGGTATCAAGACATTTGTGCTGCCCATTACATTACAAATTACAGGAGAGGGCAAATTCTTCAGCAGGATAGCGCTCCTCATACTTCAGCCTCCACATCAAAGCTCCTGAAAGCGAAGAAGGTCAAGGTGCTCCAGGATTGGCCAACCCAGTCACAAGATATGAACATTATTGAGCATGTCTGGGGGTAAGATGGAGGAGGAATTGAAGAAGAATCCAGATAATCTTGATGAACTCTGGGAGTCCTGCAAGAACGCTTTCTCTGCCATTCCAGATGACTTTGTTAATAAGTGATTTGAGTCATTGCAGAGATGTATGGTTGCAGTCCTCCAAGCTCATGGGAGTCAGACACAATATTCATTCTGTTTCTGTCAGGTAGTGTATATATTTAAAATGTTTATTTATTGTCTTTTGAAATCTTTATATTTTTGCCACTATTGTTTAAACCACTAGATTTTACACACTTGCCAGTTTTTAGTCATTAAAAGTACATTTTATTACACATATAGGGCCCTATCATACACCCGACGCATTTGTTGTTCGCTAGTTTCAGCTTGACGCAAGTATCGTTTTGACATCTTGAGCCATGCTGTTTAAATAGCAAATGCATTTGCGCTGCTGTGCGCCCATAGGCATTCTTGTCTAAAAAATGAGGTATGTTGAGGTGCATTGCTGGTGCGTTGCTATTTTGAGAAACTTAAATAGACGGTTCAATAGACCAGAGCAAATCAGGTCTATAGTCCAGCGCAGAGTGCGTTAGTTGTGCGCCTCACTTACACATTGCTTAATACACACAGGATGTACAGCAATACGCAAATATCTTTACAAATGAAAAAGAATTAAAATATTAAGGACATATATAGGAAATAATAAGGATATATATAGGATATAAATATAAAGGATTAAAATATTACAAAAAATATTATTTTCTATCCTACATAAATATAAAAACCATACTTTCATGCCTTCTTAATCTCTGGGAGCTTTTTCAGTTTATTCATAACAATTTGCTTTTGTATAATGTTATTATTATTAGCAGTATTATATATTTTATGCATATTTATATTTGTGTTATTAAAAACAAGCTTAGATTTGTCCACCTGTCAGGTTTTAGACCATATGGGGCATAGCATGTGTATTAGGATATAACTCAGTTTTTTGACCACACTTCATTATTATTATTATTGTTCATTTATTCGTTTGCTGGAAATTAGAACTGAATTTAGAAATAGTTTTGAAACAAATCTTTGCGCTTATAAACGAAAATAATTATGTATAGGCTAATAGATGTCTGTGCGTACAACACGTTTCCCTAGTGAAAGTGAGAGTAAATAATGAGGAGGCTCATCTCTCATTCTCACGCTGCAGATGCTCTGTTTAACTGTTTTCTCGCTAGTGAAGCGTTCAGTTTTTCCACTAACAAAGTCCGCCATGTAAATAGCAATTGAACCATGGCGCGACGCAACTGACTCCTAAAGGGAATGGGAGATGAGACTCTGATTGGTTTATTCTCAAAACACACCTATAACTCATTAAGAGAATAAGCTCAACCCTGTTAGACCATGCGCCGCGGGCAAAGCAAATTTTTCCTTAAAATAGCAAAGTGCATTCTGACTCGCCCTTAATGCTTTTCAGCCCTGCGCTTTGCACTTAGAGCATGGATTGTCAAAATAGAGCCCTTAATGTGTTCAGGTAAGGATAAGAATGTCAGAATGTTATTTTTTTTACATAAACATATCTCATATGCTAAATGGCGATGAACATACTGGATTTAATATGTCCTCCATCTTTATAAAATCTCTTTTGTAAATGTAATGTGATGCAGAAACCGAAATGATGCATGTATGCTTATTAATGTATAATCCACTGATCGTTATAAATAAATCTTGATTGAAATCAATGCAAATAATAAGACTAGAATGAAAAATTAAAGGACAAGTTAAAAAAAAAAGATATTAAACAAAAGCATGAGTACATCATGCAAAACATCAGAAAACATGCAAGCTAAATGCATTAAATATGCACATTTTAATGGCTTTTTGCCTTTACCAGACTATCAGGATGCAAATAGCGGCATTGCTACAAAGAAAGCACTTACATTTATTCCATGGAACAATAGGGCCTCCAAATTTATTGAAGTGGAAAGGCTTTGTATCACCCGAGATGCATGAAATAATGACTTTGTATTTTCACACAATGGTGCATGCTGAGAGAATTTAAAGACTGTAATCACTCTGATTATACACATCTCTGACTTCGACCCTGCTTCAATTTTACAGCACATCCTCCCATCCTACACATATTGAGCGGCTGCTGAGGTCTTACCGATGCAGGAAGGAAGAGCATTATCCCATGCGCGTCTCTCTCCGGTCATGCATTTGAGCACGCCGCTGCCATGGAGTGTGTAGCCGGGGTCGCACTTGTAGGTGATGGTGCTGCCAGAGAAATGGCCCTGGTCATTGACTTTGAAGCCAAACTGGGGCACACCGGGGTCTTCGCAGTGGGACAGCTCAAAACCTGAAACACACATCAGACAACTTTAGTTTGCATCTAAAGTTACAAATTTATTAACAATTCATCACTTAAGATAAAATGCTTCTTTGCCATTGATGATTTTTTATGGCAATCTGTGTTTTAGGTATATTACAGTAGGGCAAGCCTAATGCATGTCCAGAGTGAGATATTTCTGTGTGTTCTGGGAATGAAATATCAAAATGTAAAAGTAAAAGAAAGAAAACGTAAAATCGTGGAAAAAAATAAGTTATACAACCTTCATTTATGAATTATCACAGCTCACCACAGCAAAATTATGCAGCCCTGTCGATCTGGACGAGTTTAGAAATGTGTGTTTTACATATGTGTGTGTATTATATTCCATATATATATATATATTTTGTCTATAATGTCAGTGTACTCTGACCAGACCGATCCTATTTCTGTTTTGAGACCCTTCCTGCAGGGCGGAGGCTGCATACACCACTGGCTAAAAGGAACATGTATAAAGGTAATTTGTTCCATTGGCAGTGCCTGTTCTAAATCAAATTCTCAGTAGAGGCATGTAGGTGTGAAAATATACAGATTATGCCTCATATTATCTTTTTCTTTTCTTTCTTTTTTTTTAAGGGCGGGGTGGGGAATATGCGTTTTGTGTGTTTTAAAGGGGATCTATCTTGCCCCTTTTTTACAAACTTTTAATTAAGTCCAAGATGCCCCTAGAGCGTGAATGTGAATTTGGAGCTCAAAACATCTTACAATTAAGGTTATATAACTCGTTGAAACTGACCCTTTTAGGCTTTGATTCAAACTGTGCAGTTTTGGTGACTATCACTTTAAATTCAAATGAGATTGTGCTCTTTTCAAAAGAGGGTGGAGTTACAAATGCCTGTGTGTCAGCATAGTGGCAAATTAAAAAGACAAGACTATTGTCCTTTGCTAATGAGGGAACGCTTGTCACTAGTGGGCGGGGCTTTTCCCCTCTGAAGACACGTACAAAGGAAGAATGTTAATCACAGTGTGATTATAAAAATATACATTTGAAGTCAGAATTATTAGCCCACCTGAATTATTCGCCGATTTCTGATTAACAGAGAGAAGATTTCTTCATCACATTTCTAATCATAATAGTTTTAATAACTCATCTCCATTAACTGATTTATTTTATCTTTGTCATGATGACAGTAAATAATATTAGACTAGATATTCTTCAAGACACTTCTATACAGCTTAAAGTGACATTTAAAGGCTTAACTAGGTTAATTAGGTTTACTAGGCAGGTTAGGGTAATTAGGCAAGTTATTGTATAATGATGGTTTGTTCTGTAAACTATCGGGGAAAAAATATAGCTTAAGCATTTGGGAAATATTTAAAAAAGAAAAAAAATTCAAAGGGGGGCTAATAATTCTGACTTCAACTGTGTATATATATATATATATATATATATATATATATATATATATATATATATATATATATATATATATATATATATATATATATATATATATATATATATATATATATATATATAGAAGCTGCTTATATTCACAGGCGTTTAATCTGGTTATAAAAGTGATTTTTGCATAATAGGTACCCTTTTTTTATCTATACTGTATTGTATGTTGTATTTCAGTCTCAAACATGAATTTCTGCTCAGAACCTCTGTGCAGACAATAAAAAGTAAAGTAAAGTAAAGTAAAGTAAATGTAGAATTTTTGATTAAATTGACCTGCATTCAAGTAAGAATAGCGCATGAACACATAAAAATAGAATAAAATTATTATTTTTTTTTGGTTTTGAAAGCAGAGGCTTGGATCTTTGTTTTTATATATATACCATGCTCATTTATTCATAGCAGGAATAATGTATGTCAAAATCATCAAAAATTCTGGTAGGAAAAGAGATTTAAGTTAAAATATTACACAGAACATTTGCATTTTTTTCCACACCATGCATTTAAATATGTAAAAAAAACCATTCATACCTGTTAATCCTCGAGTGTGTATTTTTCTCTAATATTTCAACAGCCAGACGTCACTCATTCTGCTTAAACTACAGTCACCACATCTAAAGACACTTCAGCTGTTGTGTTTTAACACGTTTGTCAGGTTTGTGTCCTCGAACGGCTCCAGTGTGTATGCCTAGTTTCTTATTTAGTTTTTTGATGTGATTTTTAACTGTTGTAGACTGAAAAAATAATAACTGAAATCATTCAGTGTAGCGATATGGAGCTGTAACCTGCCTGAACTACTTCAGCTGTGAGTTTGTGTGAAAACAACTGTCTCGCTACAATCCAACTCGCTCTTTAAGATCTCAAAACTTAGGGCTTCTGGTAGTACCTAGAATAGCAAAGTCGAGTAAAGGAGGTCGAGCCTTCTCATTTATAGCTCCTAAACTCTGGAATAGCCTTCCTGATTACGTCCGAGGCTCAGACACACTCTCCCAATTCAAAACTAGATTAAAGACCTATCTGTTCAGTAAAGCATACACTCAGTGCACCACTTAGCGGGCTTCCACACAGGTTCTGCATCTTGTTTATATACACTATGAACAGCAGCTACGCTAATTATTCTCTTTATTCTCCATTTCCACCTGGGGATACTCTTCCCGAGGCCCTCAGACTATGCAGAGTCACTGATTCGATCCAAGACCAACGACGAGATGATCCCAAGGTTTCCATAATCCTGGACCAGGCCGAATCCTGAGCAGCTACTGTGATGGTCATGGAGGAGTGGAGAACATGATTCCTGTGACGCTCCAGAGACAGACGAGTCTTCGCTGAGGCCAGCTTCCAGCCTCCGCCACTGAGACTGCAGCTCTGCACAAGACATTTGGCCAGCAGAGAAATTAAAATGATCGTGCCCAACTGAGCCTGGTTTCTCTCAAGGTTTTTTTTCTTCACTTTCGCCATTTAGTGAAGTTTTTTTTCCCTCTCCGCTGTCGCCACTAGCTTGCATGGTTCGGGATCTGTAGAGCTGCGCATCGTTGGATTTGCTCTTCAGTGTTTGAACTCTCAGTAGTGATTATTAAACCACACTGAACTGAGCTAAACTGAACTGAACTTAAAGACTACAAACTGAACTACACTGTTCATATTTACTATGACCTTTTATGTGAAGCTGCTTTGACAATATACATTGTATAAGCGCTATACAAATAAAGGTGGAAAACAACTTAGAATGTTCGTCACCCAATCAGAATCAAGCATTCAACAACCCTGAATTATAACACAAATTATTGTTTTTGAGCTGAGAAAACACTTTAGTTTTTTTAGTTTTTCATGATTGAGCTATAACACGCTAACAAACTGAGCTAGTCATGCATATCAGATTTGGTCAAGTTTTTGTGTATAAGTGAAAGTATGAGTGAAAGTAAAATATTAGCGTGCATTCAAAAGCTGTTTCAGTACTGTAGATATAAAATCATATATTGAGGGAAAAATCACATCACTGTTTTAGGATGTGCATCAATGACCATCATAGTTTAGTTTCGTGTATCCCAAATGTATCCCAATCAATGTTTATTATGTACATTTTCTCTAATTTTCTCGCATGGTGTTTCCATCCCTCATTTTTTTAATGCAGAATCCTAAAATAATACAAACTAGGTGGATGGAAGCATAGCTAATGTCAATGTTTGTATAAGCCAAGCGCTTTTATTGCACTCATTTATTAAACATCCCAACATAAATCTGTCAAACATGACAAAAATGGAGCACCATGATAAGTTTAGTGAGAATGTGATTGAGAACAAACTGTACTGCGTTCAGCTTTATGAGGTCATTATGGCGATGATTACTGGAATTTTCCTTCGCCTGCTATTTTCATGCTGCTCTGTGGCAAAGCTGTAAAAGTTTGCCATTAATGTGATCATTAACGGCAACAATTTGAAGTTAAGATCCTACTGGGCCGGTAGGCTGAGACGCTCCCTTGCTAAGCAGGCAGAACAATTAAGATTAAGTGCTCGGTTAATTTGGAGCCATAATCAGAACCAAAGCAAAGACCCTCTCACTGAGAGACACATCCTGTTATTAATTGTGGTGCTATGAGTCATTATCATTAAACAGCCAGTTTTCTGAATAAAAAAGAAAGAAAACAACAAAAACACAGGACAGCTCTTACAGTATTTCAGAGAATTATTTACTAATTTATAGTAATACTAGTACTAATAGTGTTATTTGTTTGGTTAAAGGTGTCATGTAGTGCATTGATTCAATATGTTAAACTGTCCTCCGATATCAACATAGTATGTGGCTTAGGTAAAAATATATAGAGAGAGTTGAAGTCAGAATTATTAGCCCCCCTGTTTATTTTCTTCCCCAATTTCTGTTTAACGGAGAGCAGAATTTTCAACACATTTCTAACTCATCTCTAATAACTGATTTATTTTATCTTTGTCATGATGACAGTAAATAATATTTGACTAGATATTTTTCAAGACACTTCTATACAGCTTAAAGTGACATTTAAAGGCTTCAGTAGGTTAATTAGGTTAACTAGGCAGGATAATTAGGCAAGTTATTGTATAATGAAAGTTTGTTCTGTAGACATATGAAAAACAAAATCTAGCTTAAAGGAGCTGACAATTTTTACTTTAAAATAGTTTATAAAAAACATAAAAACTGCTTTTATTCTAACCGAAATAAAACAAAAAGAAAAATTATTATCTGACATACTGTGAAAATTTCCTTGCTCTGTTAAGTATCACTTGAGAAATATTTGAAAAAGAAAAACTAAATTAAACAGGGGCTAATAATTCTGACTTCAACTGTATATATATATATATATATATATATATATATATATATATATATATATATATATATATATATATATATATATATCAAAAGGTACATTTTTGTTCCTAACAGGTCCTTAAAGGTACATTTTAATACCTAAAAAGTACAAATGCGTAACCTTAAAGGTACAAAAGTGCACCGTAAAGGTACTAATGTCCACCTGTATAGTACAAAAGTAAACCTTTTGAAAAGGTACCAACCCAGTGATAGATTTTGTACCTTTATTTCTGAGTGTGTAGAATCAGAAGCTCAGGTTTGGCCATATTTGAATGTTTGAATATTAATTAGTATATTAATAATAATACTAGAACTAATAGTGTTTTTTAAAGGTGTAATTTAGTGCATTGATTCAATATTGTAAACTGTTCTCTGATAGGGGCAGCACGGTGGCGCAGTGGGTAGCATGATCACCTCACAGCAAGAAGGTTGCTGGTTCGAGCCCCGGCTGGGTCAGTTGACATTTCTGTGTGGAGTTTGCATGTTCTCCCCGTGTTGGCGTGGGTTTCCTCCGGGTGCTCCGTTTTCCCTCACAAGTCCAAAGACATGCGCTATAGGGGATGTGGATAAGCTAAATTGTCCATAGTGTATGTGTGTGAATGAGTGTGTATGGATGTTTCCCAGTGATGGGTTGCAGCAGGAAGGACATCCGCTGGATAAGTTGCCAGTTCATTTCCCTGTGGCGACCCCAGATTAATAAAGGGACTAAGCCGAAAAGAAAATGAATGAATGAGTATCCTCTGATAAGGTAAGTACAAAAAAATTATATGGTCAGTTTTAAACCTAGAAATGACTAATAGAATTAAAAGCTCAGGTTTGACCAGATTTGGAAGTGTTGTGAATATTAATGAGCTCTGTTCTGCTCAGCTGCTAGTCAGTACTTGCTCTCTCTCTCTCTCTCTCTCTCTCTCTCTCTCTCTCTCTCTCTCTCTCTCATCCATTGATAACCATTGTTGTAATCTCACTAGGCAACATTGTGGCCAATGTCCAAACATAGCTTAGACCTTGCATATTGATGATCTTGTGCGCAAAGTGCCAGTATGTGTATTTTTTTGCCAACTGGGTTGTTTTTCACCAGGATTTTACACTCAAAAGATTTAAGAAATGAGGAAACATTGGTAGTGGGGGCTCAAATTATGGCCATTTCCATTTAACGAACTGTTATCTTTCAGCTATGCCTATACTGTAAAACAAAAATCCTGGTTGCCTTACAATTTTAAGCTGAATCGAATTAACCTTACGAGTCCACAGAACTTAAATTACGTTAAACTGACTTAAAACAACTCGCATAACATATAAAATTAAGTTGGAACATGATTAACTCCATTTAATAAGTTACAATGAACTAAAAACATATGCTGTCAAGACTAATTGTCATATCATTTTTTTAGTGTAAATATATCCAGATATTCGTTATATATTTTAATATTTTAAAATCAGATTTTAAGTCACTACTTGAAAAAAAACTCTATAAAAACCCTTTGATTTACGATGAATACACAGTAAAAAAAAAACATAATAAAATGTCACAGTTTTCGACTTATATTTTTTAAGTTAAACATACTTAAACTTGATGTTTGAAGTCAGCTTAATTGTTAAAAAGTTAAAATGACTTGCAAAGTTAATTTGGTTCAACTTAAAAATTCAAGTGAGCTCATATGTTTGACAGTGTAGTTTTGTGTTTCACTTGTATTGCCATTTCTGTAACACTTTAGTTTAGGTCACAACTCATGCTATTAACTGGCTTATTACCTGCTAATTATTTAGATATTAACTGTTCATTAGTAGTTATAAACTATGATCTTATTCTACAACTTAAAATCTAAACCCAACTTCTACCTGACTAACTATTAATAAACAGCTAATTAGTAGTTAACCACAACCTAACCTTAAGTGTTAACCTTAGCCTGTTAAGTTTCGTATTGAATTTAAAATATTGCTTCTTACCTACAAAGCTTTAAATAATCTAGCTCCTGTTTATCTAACCAATCTTCTGTCTCGCTACAATCCAACTCACTCCTTAAGATCTCAAAACTTAGGGCTTCTGGTAGTACCTAGAATAGCAAAGTCGAGTAAAGGAGGTCGAGCCTTCTCATTTATAGCTCCTAAACTCTGGAATAGCCTTCCTGATAACGTCCCAGGCTTAGACACACTCTCCCAATTCAAAACTAGATTAAAGACCTATCTGTTCAGTAAAGCATACACTCAGTGCACCACTTAGCGGGCTTCCACACAGGTTCTGCATCTTGTTTATATACACTATGAACAGCAGCTACGCTAATTATTCTCTTTATTCTCCATTTCCACCTGAGGATACTCTTCCTGAGGACCTCAGACTATGCAGAGTCACTGATTTGATCCAAGACCAACGACGAGATGATCCCAAGGTTTCCATATCCAGGACCAGGCCGAATCCTGAGCAGCTACTGTGGTGATCATGAAGGAGTGGAGAACATGAGACTGATTCCTGTGACGCTCCAGAGACAGACGAGTCTTCGCTGAGGCCAGCTTCCAGCCTCCGCCACTGAGACTGCAGCTCTGCACAAGACGTTTGGCCAGCGGAGAAATTAAAATTATCGTGCCCAACTGAGCCTGGTTTCTCTCAAGGTTTTTTCTTCACTTTCGCCAATTAGTGAAGTTTTTTTTATAGAGCTGCGCATCGTTGGATCTGCTCTTCAGTGTTTGGACTCTCAGTAGTGATTATTAAACCACACTGAACTGAGCTAAACTGAACTGACCTTAAACACTACAAACTGAACTACACTGTTCCTATTTACTATGACCTTTTATGTGAAGCTGCTTTGACACAATCTACATTGTATAAGCGCTATACAAATAAAGGTGAATTGAATTGAATAGTTCATTAAGTTTGTAGTGTTACTTAATGGTTTGTTAATACTGTGAATTGTGACCTTAACTAAAGTGTTATCAACATTTCTTCATTTAGAGCAGGGGTCACCAAAACTTGTTCCTGGAGGGCCGGTGTGCTGCAGATTTTTGCTTCAACCCTAATTAAACACACCTGAACGAGCTAATCAAGGTCTTACTAGGTATAATTGAAACACCCAGCCAGGTGTGTTGAAGCAAGTTGGAGCTAAACCTTGCAGGGATACCGGCCGTCCAGCACCGAGATCGGTGACCTCTGATTTGTATCATATTTTGTATATAAAATAACAAAAACGAGCCTTGATTATGCTTTAAAAACGCACACATTTCAGCTTCACAATACAAAAACATGACTTTGTTTGACACAAACTTTTCAAAGTGTTACCAAAGCCTGTTAGGGTGTCTTTACGGTTTAGTAAAATCCCCTTATCTCGAAGCTCACTCCTCTTAAAAATAATAGGTCTCTTATAAATGACCACATAGGGAACTGGTACAGCTTATCAGCCGTACGCCATTAAGCTGCGAGTTGTTAAGTACAGATAAACACAACAGCACTTAGCATCGGCTGTGGGCGGAGGAAACAACTTGACAAAAAAAACTGACACCTGGCTTTGATTGCTGCTTGATTACAGGTCGTAGTTTCACAGCACGCTTGGCTTGCGATCAGGACTCGAGCAAACAAACAATGCTATTTTAATCAGCTACATTCACCTCCCTGTCCCGATCGGGTCTCCGAATTACAACATCCGCTGACTGGAGCAGGCTCGGCTTTTCTGACCTTTATTATACACTCAAATGGCTAATCCTTCAGGGCGAATGGAAAAGCAGACAGACAGACAGGGATTTAGTCGATTTTAAATGAGATAGCCCTCCTGCATGTTAATACTTTACCCCACACTGGAACTAAAACCTTGTTGAAGCGCACACTGCGAGCACAACAGCATTAAAGCGCACTGAATTCAGACCGAGAGCCTGCGCAATTCTGGCTCAAGGCCAAGCAAAACCAAGGTCAATGGAGCCACAGTGATGTTTCTGCTAGTCCACTTCCTCGCCAGTTCCTCTGAGCTGATTATTGATACGTACTCCTAAATAAATTTCCAGAGATCGTGAAATACATCCCAGGAGGTACGTTTTCACGCAGTTTTTGTTTTCGTGAATCCATCAGAGGCCGCTGTGTATGCTTTTTCAGATCTCTAATTTCTCTTGCGAGTGCCATTCACGCCTGCTCTTCTAGTGTAAATCCACCAGAGGTGTTCTAGTGTAAATCCCCATCCACACTATTCCCTAAACCCAACTGATTGTGTTTTCAAAGGCACCAATTGACCAGTGCCCACCACCTTTCCTAAACCAGACCAATAGTGTTTTCAAAAGCATCCAGATAAAAGCCCTCGTCTCAGCCTGATTTTTACTACGTTTTCAGATCTTACCACAATCTCACTGTTATTTACCTGCTATATTTTTTACCTTCTGTTTTTTGTTTTATCTGCTTTCTGGAACCGTTTTTCACCGGACTCGAACCCCGTTGTTGTGGTCAACTCCTCTCTTAGTCCTCTGACGTACGCGGCGAGCAACTGGGCAAACTGGTAACAGCGGAAAAGCCGTCCACACAGAGGTAAGTGTTCAGCTGGTAGCGCGAAAAGAAACAGAATCCGTCTGAGGCATCATACCGCCCCTTAGCGTTCATTTTAAAGAGGAAATGCAGCCATACGTACCTTCGGCTACATAATTCACACTCTCCAGAAATTAATACAGTGGTACATATCCACAATGACCCTGTTTTGTGCTTTTGTTCTATATACAAATGAAGTCAAAATTTTTAGCCCTCCTGTGAAATGTTAGGTAAGTTATTGGACAACAATGGTTTGTTCTATAGACAAGGGGTTTTCAACCTTTTCAACCTTTTCAACCAAACTGCAGTCAAAGTTGAAAAATGAAAGATGAAACACCCAAAATGACATGAAACTCTGCAGGAAATGTGGATAGCGTGGTGATGCAACATTCAAATTGCACTTCATGTAAACACCTTATTGTCTTATTCAGATTAAGGTAATTAACTAGATTACTGATGTCCATGTAAGTGTAGTCAGTAGCGTCAAAGTAAGTAGTGTTCAAGTAAGTAGTGGTCAAAGGAAGTAAAATATACAGAAGGGCATTCTGCTGATTTGATTCAAAGGGTACATTTTTTGTCTGACGACTCACCGATTTTATTTTCATTCACCATCATTCATTTTAAAAAGCCACCGGCCCATTTTATTGGTATATATAATGTTAATCAGATTCATTCTAGTTAACGCATAAAAATTGTCATCACCTCAGGTCATGATAAGTTAAATATAAACGTTGATAAACTTAAAATTGTTGACCTAAAGTAAATGCATTTTTTAAAATTATTTATTTGTTTGTTTGTTGGTTTATTTATTTATGCAAATAGGTACACAAATGACATAGAATCTCATATATGTGGAAGAGGAAAATAAAACATACAAAACCCAGTCAGCTACAGGGAGGTGTGCATGTGTGTGTGTGCGTGTGTGTGTGTGTGTGTGTGTGCGTGTGTGTGTGTGTGCATGTAAATGTAACTGGGTGGACAGGCCAAAGCACATAAAAAAGAGACGTAAAAAATATACAACATGCATAACAGTATAAAATATGTTATTAAATGTTGTAAATATATATATATTTTAAAAATAAGCAAATAATATACAGTTGCAATCAGATTTATTAGCCCCCTTTGATTTTTTTTCTTTTTTAAATATTTCCCAAATGATGTTTAACAAAGCAAAGACATTTTCACAGTATGTCTGATAATATTTTTTCTTCTGGAGAAAGTCTAATTTGTTTTATTTCGGCTAGAATAAAAGCAGTTTTTAATTTTTTAAAACCATTTTAAGGTCAAAATTAGTAGCCCCTTTGAGCTATACATTTTCTGATAATCTACAGAACAAACCATCATTATACAATAACTTGCCTAATTAACCTACTTCCCTAACCTGCCTAGTTAACCTAATTAACCTAGTTTAGCCTTTAAATGTCACTTTAAGCTGTATAGAAGTGTCTTGAAAAATATCTAGTCAAATATTATTTACTGTCATCATGGCAAAGATAAAATAAATCAGTAATTAGTCCATTAGTCCAAATCTCCACTCCGTTAAACCAAAACTGGGGAAGAAAATAAACAAAGGGACTAATAATTCAGGGGGTTTCATAATTCTGATTGCAACTGTAAATATAACTAAAACACAGGTAGATAGAACAAAACCTACTAATCATATATGCAAAATATGAAGGCGTGGCCCATGAGCAGTGCAACACTCTATATTGTTTTCTGATTGGCCTGTTGTTCACTGGGGTTTTACACTTGTGGAATTTCTTGTGGAGTGTACACTTGCGGGTTGGTGTTTGAGGCTCACTGTATGCCCATTTCCATGTACTGAACTCTTAATATTCGACTATGCCTAGGTATACCCACATTATTTTTATAAGTCACCTCTAATGCTAAGTTCAAACCCTTGAGTTCAGAGGTAATACACAAACACAATTCATTAAAGATGTACCGATGGACATCACCTATACGCTATATAACTGCAGGTTAACTATGTTTATATTTAATAACTTTAAGCTGTAAGTTACTAGTTAATTAGTTAAAGATATAATAAGGTTATGGTCACTAATAACCTTCAATTTTCTAAATTTGACTGTAATGCAGTAATGTGCACCTTTTGTAAAGCTTCTTTGCACAATTATTACAGTGAAAAGTGCTAAATAAACCTGAGTTGAATTGAATTATATTGAAAGGTGTGTGTGCAGGTAGTCATGCAAAGAAATGACTTACTGGAATACACCAGTTTGAAGCCCTCTCCAGTAGCCTCGGCATCGCTGTAAAACTCCAGCCAGAGGTGATTGGAGGTGCTGATGAGGGTCAGACCCAGCATAGAGGAGCCGGTGAAGGCCCCCAGCATGTGAGCTGCGTTGTCTTTACCATCATAGATCTGCAAGGAAAGAAGATCAAATGTAGATCACAAAGCAAAGCAAGATAAAACAGAAATGATGCTTTGATATTTGTTCTAGACATAGCCAGACAACAAATATTTCTGAGATCATGATACTGTTTCATGTGACTCTTTCAGTTGTGTTGGTCTCAGGGCCAGAGTTAAGATGCATTTTTGTCAATCACAAGTGGATGACACTAAATGCAGGTGCAATTGGGATCGACAAGGTTTTTATTAACTGCAGTGCATGCGGAAAGTATTCATAGCGCTTTACTTTTTCTACATTGTTTTATGTTACAGCCTTATTCCAAAATGGATTAAATTCATTTATTTCCTCAACATTCTTCACACAAAATCTCATAATGACAATGTGAAAAAAGAGTTTATGGAATTGTTGCAAATTTATTAAAAATACCTTAGACAAAAAAACCTTAAAAATCACATGTACATCAGTATTCACAGCCTTTGCTCAATACTTTGTTGATGCACCTTTGGCAGCAATTACAGCCTCGTCTTTTTGAATATGAAGCCACAAGCTTGGCACACCTGTCTTTGGGAATTTTTTTCCGACAAGTCTCTATACATCGCTGTATTCACCTTTCCTTCTTTCCTGACTAGTCTTCCAGTTTCTGCTGCTGAAAAACATCCCTACAGCATGATGCTGCCACCACCATGCTTCACTGTAGGGATGGTATTAGCCTGGAGATAAGCGGTGCCTGGTTTTCTCCAAACGTAACGCCTGACATTCACTCCAATTTTAGTCTCATCAGACCAGAGAATTTTGTTTCTTATGGTCTGAGAGCCCTTCAGATACAAATTCCAGGCGGGGAGTGGCTTCCGTCTGGCCACTCTACCATACAGGCCTGATTGGTGGATTGTTGCACAGATGGTTCTCCTTCTGTAAGGTCCTCCTCTCTCCACAGAAGAACGCTAGAGCTCAGACAGAGTAACCATCGGGTTTTTGATCACCTCCCTGACTAAGGCCCTTCTCCCCTGATCACTCAGCTTAGATGGCTGGCCAGCTCTAGGAAGAGTCCTGGTGGTTCCAAACATCTTCCACTTATGAATCATGGAGGCCACTGTGCTCATTGGATCTTTCAGAGCAGCAGAAAATTTTCTTTAACCTTCCCCAGCCTTGTGCCTCGAGACAATCCTGTCTCACAGGTCAACAGACAATTCCTTTGTCTTCATGCTTGGTTTGTGCTTTACCATGCACTATCAATCCTGGGACCTTATATAGACAGGTGTTTGCCTTTTCAAATCGTGTTCAATCAACTGAATTTACCACAGGTGAACTCCAATGAAGCTGCTGAAACATCTCAAGAATGATCAGTGGAGACAGAATGTACCTGAGCTCAATTTAGAGCTTCATGGCAAAGACTGTGAATACTGATGTACATCTGATTTTTAATAAATTTGCAACAATTTCCAAACTCTTTTTTCACATTGTCATTATGGGATATTGTATGTAGAATGTTGAGGAAATAAATTAATTTATTCCATTTTGGAATAAGCCTGTAACATAAAACAATATGCAAAAAGTGAAGTGCTTTGAATATACTCCGGATGCACTGTAACATTAACAAACATGAATAAATATTGTAATAAATGTATTGTTCATTGTTTGTTCATGTTAATAAATACATTGACTAATAATAACTAATACAAATTTACTGTAAAGTGTTACCAGCAATATATATATATATGTATATATACACAAAAGTCTATAGTCATCGATTGTAAGAGCAACAAATAATAACTAATAATAATAATAATGATAATATAATAATAATAATAATGATAATATAATAATAATAATAATAATAATAATAATAATAATAATAATAGTTGATAATTTGGAAAAGTGGCAGAAGGTGCTCCAGGATTGGCCAGCCCAGTCACCAGATATGAACATTATTAAGCAAGTCTGGGGTAAGATGAAGGAGGAGGCATTGAAAATGAGTCCAAAGAATCTTGATGAACTCTGGGAGTCCTGCAAGAACGCTTTCTTTGCCATTCCAGATGACTTTATTAATCAGTGATTTGAGTCATTGCAGAGATGTATGGATGCAGTCCTCCAAGCTCATGATGGAGTCAGACACAATATTCATTCTGTTTCCACTGCAGCATGACTTTACAGTATATTCTATACTGGACATTATTTCTGTTCAGTGACAAGACTTTTGTCTAAGCAAAGTCAAACCTTACAGGTTTGATAAGTGTAATCTAGAGGCCTTTGCCTTTCATATAACCCACTTCTGATACCAAATGATCAACTAGAAGTCGAGTTATTATTTGTTGTTCCTAAAACTTGGAAAGGCGACAAGACTTTTGTCAGGTAGTGTATATATAGAAAATATAGAAATACCTTCAAGATGTCTCCCTGGGCCAGATGGAAGGTTCTAGCCGAAATGTTGATTCCTTTCCCAGCCTGCACCTGTATGCTGTAAATGCACTCGTGGTTGTTCTCGTAGTTCATGGGGTAATTGGGTGACAGCAGAATCCCTTCATTGTTGATGACGGAAGAGCCGCACTCAGCTGGAGAAAGAAAATATAAAACCAAGAAACATTGGGGGGACAAATGAAGTACCACAAGTAGCTAAGTAATCAAAACGTCACCTGCTATTATTACATAAAGACATTCAGTTAACATTTGTGCTACACGCAAGCTCTTGAACACACCACACGGACATATTGCTGCTGCGAACGCTCATGCTGCATTAATACAGATCTGGCATTTTCAAAAGGATTGGTCTGGACAGGTGGAGTCTGCGGTGCTCCTGTGATGGAAAGTGAAATCGACAGACTCCAGTTGCAACCATTCGTAGCTTTAATTCAAAACCTCATGTTCATAGAGGACATACTGTATGTTGAACTGCGAACAATAACCATCCAATGCAGATTTAATGGAACAACGGACTGTAAAAAAACAGGTGTGTAAGTATCCATCATGTATTCTGGTGCAGGAGAAAGACTGACATAAAAAAGCACACACACACACATACAGAGCCTGGCTGATTTATTTATCATCCCCTCGTCGCTTTCCTCCATGTTATGACGATATTACCAGTGTCATATTTTGAATAAATCACTGCCGTTACAGCCTCCATTTAGTAAATTACCTACAACACCCCCCCAACCCTCGGTGAGTCAGTCCTGGACATGATGTGAATTTACACTAGACGAGACTTGCTTTTCCCAAAAGGCCTTCTTTTCTCACTTTCAGTCAGCTCTGGGGGGGAAGGGAGAAGAAAGTTGAGAGCAATGTGAGGTTAACAACTGACCAGACTGCAATCTGAATAAGTGAGCTGGTCCCAAAAGGTATAGAGTGGTGGAATGAGTTTCCTTGCACACTATTTCATGAGCTCTGGTTGTGAAAGTGTTTTTATTGTTTAAACTACAAAAAATAAAATAATAATAATAATAAAATAAAATTAATTAATTTAAAAAAATCTACTAATAAAAAGAATGAATAAATAAAAAAAATAAACAAAATAAAAAAACAACTAGGTAGTGCTGTCGCCTCACAACAAGAAGGTCGCTGGTTCGAGCCTCGGCTGGGTCAGTTGACGCTTCTGTGTGGAGTTTGCATGTTCTCCCTGCGTTCGCGTGGGTTTCATCCGGGTGCTCCGGTTTCCCCCACAGTCCAAAGACATGCGGTACATTGGGAAGGCTAAATTGTCCGTAGTGTATGAGTGTGAGTGAGTGTGTATGGATGTTTCCCAGAGATGGGTTGCAGCTGAAAGGGCATCCGCTGCCTAAAACATGTGCTGGATAAGTTGGCGGTTCATTCCGCTGTGGCGACCCTGGATTAATAAAGGGACTACGCCGAAAAGAAAATGAATGAATTTATATATATACATATATATATATATATATATATACACACACACACACACCGGCCACTTTATTAGGTACACCTTACTAGTACCAGGTTAGAACCCCTTCTGCCTTAAGCACTACCTTAATCCTTCGTGGCATAGATTCAACAAGGTACTGAAAATATTTCTCCAAGATTTTGGTCTATATTGACATGATAGCGTCACACAGTTGCTGCAGATCTGTCATCTGCACATCCATGATGCAAATCTCCAATTCCACCACATCCTCAGGTGCTCTATTGGATTGATATCTGGTGAGTGTGGAGGCCATTTGAGAACAGTGAACTCACTGTCATGTTAAGAAACCAGTCTGGGATGATTTGTGCTCTTTGACATGGTGTATTATCCTGCTGGAAGTAGCTATCAGAAGATGGGTAAACTGAGGTCATAAAGGGATGGACATGGTAAGCAACAATACTCAGGTAGGCTGTGGCGTTGACACAATGCTCAATTGGTACTAATAAGCCCAAAGTGTGCCAAAAAATATCTCCCACACCATTACACCAGGATGGCAGGATGGATCCATGCTTTATGTTGTTGATGCCAAATTCTGACCCTACCATCCGAATGTTGCAGCAGAAATCGAGACATCAGGCAACATTTTTCCAATCTTCTATTGTCCTGTTTTGGTGAGCCTGTGTGAATTGTAGCCTCAGTTTCCTGTTCTTAGCTGATAGGAGTGGCACTCGGTGTGGTTTTCTGTTGCTGTAGCCCATGTGCCTCAAGGTTGGACGTGTTGTGTGTCCAGAGATGCTCTTCTGCATACCTCGGTTGTAATGAGTGCTTATTTGAGTAACTGTTGCCTATCTATCAGCTGGAACCAGTCTGGCCATTCTCCTCTGACATCAACAAGGCATTTGTGCCCACAGAACTGCCGCTCACTGGATATTTTCTCTTTTTCAGACCATTCTCTGTAAACCCTAGAGATGGTTGTGCGTGAACATCCCAGTAGATCAGCAGTTTCTGAAATACTAAGACCAGCCTGTCTGGCAACCATGCCACGTTCAAAGTCACTTAAATCCCCTTTCTTTCCCATTCTGATGCTCGGTTTGAACTGCAGCAGATCGTCTTGACCATGTCCACATGCCTAAATGCATTAGCTGCCATGTGATTGGCTGATTAGAAGTTTGCGTTAACGAGCAGTTGAACAGATGTACCTAATAAAGTGGCCGGTGAGTGTATATCGCTATTAGGATGTGAGATGACTTATACCATGAAAAGAGATGTTTGTCATATCGTCCAGCCTTACATCTGATATTTTTTTATTGTGCTTTTGAGGAATAGTTACACTTGTTGTTACACTAATCTTCTTATAACATATTTTGTTATTTAATTAATCTTAAGTGAACAACAGTAATATCGCTGCACTAATAGCAAACTTGCCATGTTCATCAAGGAGCTGCATTCAAAGGATTCTGCCGCCATAGGCATCTGCCTGTATCACCTGTGCCAGAATATTCAGCCGAGTATCCTTCATTACTTTCAAAGAAGTGCGTAATGATAGTTAAATATGCATAAAACCTGCTCTTTGTTTGAAAAAGTGTCCGTTTCTGTAAGGTCTGTGCCAGGGGCAGTTTGAGGAGTTCAGTCTTGGGAGGATCCGTCCCTGACCTCAACATGAGCTCATGTTCACACAAATAACTTTTACCTCTGAGTCGGAGAGGGCACAAGTTTGAATCTCACTTGACTTGAATAATTAAAGGGATGTCTCGTGCTTTTTCAAACGCAAAGTCACTCCAGAAGCACTTATTCTGAACTTCCTCAAACACCTTGACTATAATGATGAGTTTCAACAAAGACTACAGATATACAAAGACGGTTTACTATAGAAACTATGTCCCTATAGAACCCATCTTTGCATTTTATATGAAACTCTTGGTTTGCTTCAACCTAAGTTCCGCAGACAGTAGCATTGGTATTTGTTTCTTTTTAAATGTGTTTATTTTAGTTTCCCCTCTTATTTAAAGCAGTTTTTTGGTCCATTTACCTCATCATATTCGCGTCGTCATATGCAACACAATATTTTTTTGTTCCCAGAATTGCAACAGAAAGTGGCTGTGGGTGCTTTCAATACAAAGCTCCTTCCGACTGGAACAATCTCCCTTCCTTTTTCAGATGAATTAAATCATTTAGTCTTTTTAGGGCTAATATATTTCTTTTTTGTAAACAACCTGCGAATGTGATTAATATTGGCCCCAATTTAAATGTTTATTATTTATTCGTATATTAAATTGTTTGTACTTTCGATTAGATGTTTTGTTTACTTAGGCTGTAGATTGTGGAAAGTGTTTCAGGTGAAATATGCTGCTTGTCTGTTTGTTTGTATGTTTGTTATGACGTGTTGTACTATGTTTGATTTATGAACTTTTTTAGGGACCCCCTCGAAAATGAGATTATTCATCTCAAGGGGCTATCTCATTCAATAAATACATTCAAAAACTAAACCTTAATCGACCCTTAAACACGCCAATTTTGTAATGACATACTGTACAGTTCACCGGAAGTGATTGACCCAGGTTACTGACAAATTAAAAGTCCTTCCGCATACCTTGGCATATACCCTATTAGGCAGGTTAGGGTAATTAGGCAAGTCATTGTATAACAGTGGTTTGTTCAGTAGACGAAAAAAAAAAATCGAAATATCAAAAAAAAATATTGCTTAAGGGGACTAATAATATTGACCTTAAAATGGTTTAAAAACAAACAAACAAACTGCTTTTATTCAAGCTGAAATAAAACAAATCAGACTTTCTTCAGAAGAAAAAATATGATAGGAAATACTGTGAAAAATTTCTTGCCCTGTTAAAAATAGTTTGGCCAATATTTGAAAAATAAATAAAAATAATTACAGGGAGGTGAATTATTTTGACATCAACTGTATATAATTATCAGAATAAAAGTGAATGATATGAGATTTTTGTAAACTTAATCCTAACTTCAACTGTATATTGACCACACGTAAATGACTATTTCTTTATACTGTTTATTTATTAAATATACTCAAAAATGTACTCTTCATAAGTGATTGTTTTTCTTGTTTTTCTCACTTTACTCAGAACTTCAAGGCAAAAGTTTGAAATATAGAACAATTATACATGTAATCTAAAACACTTTTAATTACTAAATATTATAGGTCTAATTTAAAACATTGCTAAATGAAAATGTACTAACAGTGCAAGCGTGCAACTTCTCTACTGATGTTATTTTCATCTCTGCCTTTACTGTAATATTGCACTCATCCAAATGATGAAAAAGTATAACCATAAAATACATTTTTGCCCCACAAAATAAAGAGTAGAGCATAATATGAAGTAATATTTTTTTTCCATTCACTCAAAAGAATAACTTTCGCTGTTTGTTCAAACTACATATTTAAAATGAGTAAAAACAACAATTCAATTATTTTTTGGATAACTTTTTTGGATATGTTTTTGACTCTTCTACAGCAAAAAAAAAATGCCATAATATGTTTGCAGATATTTAATAAACAAAATAATTGAACATTCTTGTTTATCTGAAAAAAACAATGCTGAAGTCAGATATTCTGCTTTAAAAATGTGCCTTACGTGCTGGAACGTCTGCCTTTGTTTTGGTCATTTAACCAGCCCACTCCTAGTTTAGCCAATATTATTTCAGCACCCCGGGTTGCCTTAAAAAAACTGTGTATTTCCTTCATTCAGTCAGAAAGGTATGTGTCCATGACCTAAATGCGACCTCTGGTGGACAGTAACATCTTCCGAAATGAGATGCAGATTCAGAGTTCCACATGAGGTGGTTATTACTTAGCAAATAATATAAATATTATCAATGAAACATTAGGTGAGCAGGTTACATTGTAACCCGGTGTCCTAACAACATGCTGCCTGACGAGATTTACAGTGATAAGCAATTTGGACCAAACAAAACACCACAGCAATTTAAATACATTTCGAAGCACAGAATAGTGCACTCACTGCACTCCAACAAAATGGTAAGGTTTATAATCTAATTAATACACAATAAACCTCTTTAACATTATTAAATGTACATGTTTAATTACAGATATGTTTTGGTTTGCTCTGAGTCGCAGTCCTAAAGTTAAATTTGAAATGGCTTATTTTATTTTCCAGATCTGAGGTGAACTATCTGCTGCTGCTTTCAGTAGTTTGGCAATAAATGTCATGTAAAATGGCATTCAAACTCACATTATTAGCATTTAACACTGAATAAAGCACATGAGGTGTACGCGAGGGGATCATTGACAATTTTCTGTTGTTCAGCTGCAAGAAATAGAAGCCTAAAATATAAACTTCAGGTGTTGGTTAGGACAAAAACTCCTTTTAATATAGAAAATATTCCCTCTATCAGGCGTCGTTACTTTTATTTGGATCACTATTTAAATTAGCCTTAAATCAGCCTTTAGGCTCGACAGTCAGGCACAATGCTATTGGTGTTGTCAATCTGGCAACCTGCGATTGTGTCTGTTTTGAACCAGATGTGCAATACCTAGTTCCACCACTGAGTGTCAAACTTACATACTGCACCTTTAATTGTTTTATGTTCAATCCACTTAAATATGTAAAAACGGTGACGTTAATTGAATTGAATTGTGTTGGAACAACATAAAGGAATTGTGTGGAACCCAGCACTTTTTTTCAGTGCACACTATATATGCTGCATTTCACACAATAGATTTGTGTTAGTACAACATAAAGGAATTAAGTTACTTCATCCGTTTTTACAAATCAAAGTGGATTGAACATAAAAAAATTAAGTTATCCCCAAAAATGTCAAGAATTGTGTTGATTCAGCTCATTTTAAATACAAAGTTTGACCAATCAGCAAACATCTTTTTTTGAGTGTAGATCCCATATTACACAGCCCTAATCATTCGTTTAACTTGAGTGTAACGTCATGTGGAGTCTAACACTAATCCCTATTCTCTAGTAGACTATAAACAAAGCATGCATCAATCAAGCCAATGTTTATAAGCAGTGTTGAAGGGCATGCATACTAAACGGCTGCCGCAAACAAGCGTCTCCTCACTAATCCACTGGAAAAAGGGACTCTAGGCTGTTGAATCTTTGTGTCTGATTTCTTTAAGCCAGTCGCCTGCCACCATGAAAGGCAGATCTGATAAGATGTGCTTCTGGTAAAGAGACAGGTGGCTTTGCTTTCTTTGCTGTCGACATCATTTGGGAAGTATACAGAGAGACTCGCTGGAGCTCCTTCAGTCGCTTTCGGATAATGTTAAAGCTCTAGATGAGAGTTCAGGCCAACAGACACAAATGTCCATCGCTTTCTCAGACGGGCTCCTGTTTATTGTGTTGTCGTGTATGACTCTTGTTTTTTTTGCTTGGGAGCAGGCGGAGAATGTTGATAGAGCATGTAAGGGGAGTATGAGATCAGGTGGTTCTTGAGAGCTCCCCGTGGTAAAGGAGGAAAGGAGGAGAAGGGGTGGATGGGGGGTTTCTTTGGAAAACGAAGGTAAGGGAGTAGTTCTATCTAGGCTACTTAATAGTGAGTTTGGATTAATCTGATTGGCTAACTAATGATTGTAGATGGGTGACCAGCTGTAGTAAATCATATCATGTGCTCCTCTCGAAATTAGTTTGTGAAACTAACTTTCTGTGAAACTTCAATCTCTTAACCTTATTTTAAGTTCAATTATTCTAAAATGTAGATAATTGTCAACATTCCAGGTCCCACACAACCTTGTTATCACTACAGACATAGAGAATAAGATAACAATTAGCAAGGTGGACCATAGGTTACCATGGGAGAGCAAATTCTGGTTACCATAGTTATTCATTCATGTCTGGAAAAAGAAGAAGAGATATTTTCAGACAGAACAAAGTTACTATAAGTTTCTTATTTTGATAACATTCATTCATTTTCCTTCAGCTTAGTCCATTTATTTTTATCAGGGGTGGCCACAGCGGAATGAACCGCCAACTTATCCAGTATATGTTTAGCGGATGCTTTTCCAGCCGCAACCCACACTGGAAAACACCCATACACAAAGGCAGATTTAGTGATTTGGGGGCCCTAAGCAACTCCAGCCATGGGCCCCAAGTGCTGAAATGCACTTTACTTATTTTTTATTTATTTTCAAGCCATCAACTAAAAATAATAAATCTATTTCTTTCATAATTGTGTCTGCTGGACAGCTCCATGATTGATTAATATAATAACTACATGACATTGCATTAGGGCAGCACGGTGGCTCAGTGGGTAGCGATGTCACCGCACAGCAAGAAGGTCGCTGGTTTGAGCCTTGGCTGGGTCAGTTGGCATTTCTGTGTGGAGTTTGCATGTTCTCCCCGTGTTGGCGTGGGTTTCCTCTGGGTGCTTCGGTTTCCCCCACAGTCCAAAGACATGCGCTATAGGGGAATTGGGTAAGCTAAATTGTCTGTAGTGTACGTGTGTGAATGAGAGTGTATTGGTGTTTCCCAGTGATGGGTTGCAGCCGGAAGGGCATCCGCTGCACTAAACATATACTGGATAAGTTGCCGGTTCATTCCGCTGTGGCGACCTGAGTTTAATAAAGGGAATAAGCCAAAAATGAATGAATGAACGAACATTGCAATATTATATTTTATTGTATATTAAATAATATTTAATGATGCAAAAATTGTATTTGTTTGACTTTCACTATACAAAATATGATCGAAAACAATGTTATATATAGTTTATGGTATAATTTACACTTCTAGATATTTATTGGGAGCCAATACACCCTCATTCATTCATTAATTTTCTTTTCGGCTTAGTCCCTTTATTAATCAGGGGACGCCACAGCGGAATGACCCGCCAACTTATCCAGCATATGTTTTTTTACACAGTGGATGTCCATCCAGCCACAACCCGTCACTGGGAAACACCCATACACAAAGGCGGATTTAGTGATTTGGGGGCCCTAAGCAGCCCCAGCCATGGGCTCCAAGTGCTGAAATGCACTTTACTTATTTTTTATTTATTTTCAACCCATCAACTAAAAATAATAAATCTATTTCTTTCATAATTGTGACTGCTGGACAGCTCCATGATTGATTAATATAATAATTACATAACATTGCATTAGGGCAGCACGGAGGCTCAGTGGGTAGCGATGTCACCGCACAGCAAGAAGGTCGCTGGTTTGAGCCTCGGCTGGGTCAGTTGGCATTTTTATGTGGAGTTTGCATGTTTTCCCTGTGTTAGCATGGGTTTCCTCCGGGTGCTTCGGTTTCCCCCACAGTCCAAAGACATGTGCTATAGGGGAATTGGGTAAGCTAAATTGTCTGTAGAGTACGTGTGTGAATGAGAGTGTATTGGTGTTTCCCAGTGATGGGTAGCAGCCGGAAGGGCATCCGCTGCAATAAACATATGCTGGATAAGTTGCCGGTTCATTCAGCTGTGGCGACCTGAGATTAATAAAGGGAATAAGCCAAAAATGAATGAATGGATGAACATTGCAATATTATAATAATATTATGTTTTATTGTATATTAAATAATATTTAATGATGCAAAAATTGTATTTGTTTGACTTTCACTATACAAAATATGATCGAAAACAATGTTATATATAGTTTATGGTATAATTTACACTTCTAGATATTTATTGGGAGCCAATACACCCTCATTCATTCATTAATTTTCTTTTCGGCTTAGTCCCTTTATTAATCAGGGGACGCCACAGCGGAATGACCCGCCAACTTATCCAGCATATGTTTTTTTACAAAGCGGATGGGAAACACCCATACACAAAGGCGGATTTAGTGATTTGGGGGCCCTAAGCAACTCCAGCCATGGGCCCCAAGTGCTGAAATGCACTTTACTTATTTATTTATTTTCAACCCATCAACTAAAAATAATAAATCTATTTCTTTCATAATTGTGTCTGCTGGACAGCTCCATGATTGATTAATATAATAACTACATGACATTGCATTAGGGCAGCACGGTGGCTCAGTGGGTAGCGATGTCACCGCACAGCAAGAAGGTCGCTGGTTTGAGCCTCGGCTGGGTCAGTTGGCATTTCTTTGTGGAGTTTGCATGTTCTCCCCGTGTAGGCGTTGGTTTCTTCCGAGTGCTCCGGTTTCCCCCACAGTCCAAAGACATGTGCTATAGGTGAATTGGGTAAGCTAAATTGTCTGTAGTGTATGTGTGTGAATGAGAGTGTATTGGTGTTTCCCAGTGATGGGTAGCAGCCGGAAGGGCATCCGCTGCAATAAACATATGCTAGATAAGTTGCCGGTTCATTCCGCTGTGGCGACCTGAGATTAATAAAGGGAATAAGCCGAAAATGAATGAATGGATGAACATTGCAATATTATAATAATATTATGTTTATGTATATTAAATAATATTTAATGATGCAAAATTTGTATTTGTTTGACTTTCACTATACAAAATATGATCGAAAACAATCTTATATATAGTTTATGGTATAATTTACACTTCTAGAAATTTATTGGGAGCCAATACACCCTCATTCATTCATTAATTTTCTTTTCGGCTTAGTCCCTTTATTAATCAGGGGACGCCACAGCGGAATGACCCCCCAACTTATCCAGCATACGTTTTTTTACAGAGCGGATGTCCATCCCGCCGCAACCCATTACTGGGAAACTCCCATGCACTCTCATTCACAACGGACAATTTAGCTTACCCAATTCCCCTATAGCTTGTGTGTTTGGACAGGTGGGGGAACACCCAAGGAAACTTACACGAACACGGGGAGAACATGCAAACTCCACACAGAAATGCCAACAGACCCAGCTGAGGCTTGAACCAGCAACCTTCTTGCTGTGAGGCGATTGTGCTACCAACTACGCCACTGTGACGCTTACAATCAACAATGATAATAATAAATATAAATGCTGAACTGTAACAACAACACAAATCGATTAAGTTAACTCTGTTGTTTTTACAAATTTAAGTGGATTGAACAAAGCGATTTAGTTGTCCCAAAAAACCCACTGCACCACTGCGCTGCCCCTATACACACTCATTCACAATTAAATTCTGTGGCGGAAACCGGAGCACCCAAAGGAAACCCGCATGGACATGGGAAGAACAGGCAATATTCACAAAGAAATGCCAACTGGTTTAGCCGGGACTTGAACCAGCGACCTTCTTGCTTTGAGGTGACAGTTCTAACCACTGAGCCACCATGCCACCCATTTTGATAATACAAGTTAAAATACAACTGTGACAAAACTTGACTATATCTCACATGTTGTTTTTATTTTTCAAAAAATGTGTGTGTGTGTGTGTGTGTGTGTGTGTGTGTGTGTGTGTGTGTGTGTGTGTGTGTTAACCGAAGACGAATTACAAAAAGCCATATTCCCCGCATTTGCATTACTCCATCTGAAGCCACGAGCTTTGAAATGTCTGATAAACCCACAAAAGTATTAGCTATAAACCTCTTGAACAGAACATGCCCCTAACCATTCAGAGTTATACAACATCTCACACAAACAGCGGGAGCTCTGCAATTTAAGGCTGATATGATGAAAGGGAAAAAAGTGAAAGCCTTGTATATCATAACCTGCATTTCCATCCAGCGTGCCATTTGGCACAATAACATAATGAACTCATTGATACAGCTCGGTGCCTACTGAGAGGCAATTTTGCCAGCATTTCTTTTATAAGATAGAGGTGAGCGGACCGTCTCAAGTGGAAGATGGTGTCTAACTCATCTCTGCATTTATCATCATCGATGCATCATGGGGCGTGCGTTGCTTAAAGGGATAGTTCACCCAAAACTGATTTTTGCTCACCATTAAAGAGTTTCTTTCTTCTGTTGAACACAAAGGAAAATATTCTGAAGAAAGCTGGAAATCTGTAACTATTGACTTCATAGTAGGAAAACCAGACATTATGGAGGTCAATGGTTACAGGTTGAGCTTTTTTTGTGTTCAAGACAAACTCAAATAGGTTTGGACTAAGTGAAGGATGAGCAAATGACGACCCTTCAACGAACAATAGAAACAGATGGAAAGATGGATGGATGATACACAAAATGATGATTGGATCATAGATTAACAGATTGGGGGTTGGAAGTACAAACAGAAAGAAGGATGGATGAATGGATGATTCATAGATGGATGGATCGATGAATGGATGATGGATCAATAGATTGTGATGTATAGATGATTGATATGTGCATGGATGGATGGACAATTTGGATGGGCTATTGGATGGGCTATTGATAGTTGGATAGATGGACATATGGACAAATAGAAAGAAGGATGGATGAATGGGTGATTGGTAGATGGATTGACGGATAAACAAAAAGAAAGAATGATGGATGAATAGATGAATTAATGGATGGATGGATGGATGGTTGGGAAAACAGAAAGACAGATGGAGAAATGCATGATTGATGAAAGAATTGGACAAATGGATGGATGAATGAACAAACAGAATGAATGATAGATGAATGAATGATTGATAGATGTATGAATGGTTGGACAAACAGAAATGGATGAGTGGACAATTGGTAGAAACAGAAATAATGATGAATAAATGGATGATTTGTCAATAGATGGATGAATGAATGATTGATAGGTGTATGGAGGGATGGACAAACAAATGAAGTATTAATGAATGGGTGATTCATTGGTGGATGAATGGATGGATATATGGACACATATAAAGAGGGATGAATAAATGCATGATTGATAGATGGGTGGATGGATGGATGGATAAATATATGGACAAACTAAAAGAAGGACGGATAAATGGATGATTAAAAGATGGTTGGATGTATATAGGGACAAACAAAAAGAAGGATGGGTAAATGGATGATTGATAGATACATGGATATATGGACAAACAAAGAAGGATGATGAATGGATTATTGATTGACGGATGGATGATTTGATGAAAGGACAAACAGAAAGAAGGATGAATAAATGGATCATTGATTGATGGATGGACGGACTGATGGAAGGACAAACAGAAAGAAGGATGAATAAATGGATTATTGATTTATGGATGGACGGACTGATGGAAGGACAAACAAAGAAGGATGGATGAATGGATGGATGGATGGATGGATAGATGGATGGATGGATGAATGGATGGATGGATGGATGGATGGATGGGTATATGGATGATTGATAGATACATGGATGAATGGACAAACAAAGAAGGATGGATGAATGATTATTGATTGATGGATGGATGGATTGATGGAGGGACAAACAGAAAGGATGGATGAATGGATGGTTGATTGATTGATGGACGTATGGATGGAGGGAGGGATGAATGGATAGATGGATGGATGGATGGATGGATGGATAAATTGACAAGCAAAACGAAGGATGGATGAATGGATTATTGATTGCTGGATGGATGGACAAACAAAAAAGGATGGATGAATGGATTATTGAATGATGGATGGATGAATGGATGGAGGGATGAGTGGATAGATGGATAGACAAACAAAGATGGATGAATGGATGATCAAGAGATGAATGGATGAAAGGAGAAACAGTAAGAACGGTAGATGAATCAATGACTGATAGATAGCTGGATAGATGGATGGATGATTAATAGATTAATGGATGGATGAATGGATGATTGATAGATAGATAATTGTATGGAAGGACAAATAGAAAGAAGAGTGGATGAATGGATAATTGGACTAGGTTTCTTTTGTTGAGCACAAAGGAAGAAATTTTGAGGAAAGCTGAAAACCTGTATATCTGTTGACTTCATCGTATTAAAACACATCCTATAGATAATCTTTGTTTACCAATTTTGACCTTTTTTTTCCAAAATATCTGCTTTTGTATTCAAGAAAGAAACTCAAATAGGCTTGGAACAGGTAAAGGGTGAGCAAATGACGACAGATCTTTGATTTTTGAGTGAACTAACCCTTTAATTCCCTTGTAATTTGGCTGTACAGTTGCCAGACATCTCAGACGGCCAGCCAAAGAAATGATTTCCACAGCAAATGATTCATCAGTACAGAGTTCAGCGAAACCATGTTTTACTTCTCACCTTTTTCCCTAAAGACAGAATTGATCTATGTTAATCTAGCCTGATCCTTAGAGTAAACTGTAAAAAAATAAATAAATAAAAATAAGCAGTCTCGGTGGTATGACTAGACGTTCCATCAGGGGACTTCGATATTTACCAGGCCTCTTGTAAACATGGGAAACAAGCCCATTTGAAATTGGGGTGTTTGGGAAAAACAAATCAATTTGAAATGCAGCGGCAACGCAGGCGAAACATTGCTGAAATTGCTTTATGATGGAATATGACCTTCTTGAACCGCAGGAAACGAAACTGAAGGGAAACCAAAACTGATGAATCTGCAATGCAGTGTTTGTGTAGGTCAGAAGCCTGAACCTCCCTGACAGATAATCAGGTAAACTGAATTCTGAAATGCTATTTAAATTCCAAACACATCGCACCTGTTCACACAGCAGTTAGGAGCTCTGTGTGTGTGTGTGTGTGTGTGTAAAAGAAAGTTGAAAAGGTCTTACATAATCACACATACACACACACACGCACACACACAGGAGCGAATAAATGCTCTTGTTCTTGCATTTTTTCTAGTGTGGATTTATTACGTAGTAAGGTCAACCCACCGCACAAACAGTACTGCTCTGAGCCTCAGTGAAAATACTTGATTTTTTACACTTTTATTCTTATGAATGAACAGATAGAACAGCAGACAGACGGATAAACAGACAGAAAGATTGACAGATA
>NC_079453.1:46995976-47028476 GCF_903798145.1 Danio aesculapii
ACGTGCCCTGTAAAGATATAGCTCGCAACAAAGAAGCCTTAAAAATACAGTTTTAATATCTATGCTAATGATAAAGCCTTTCTTTCCGGCGAACAAATGGTGGAAATGGAGACGGTCGTGAACGTTTTGCCAGCTGGACGGTCGGGCATCAACATATTGAACAGTCTCTCACAGCTGCAATTAAACTTTCGAATACATTATGAATTGCGGATGAGATGAGTGATAGTTTGGCATGAATAATTGATAAGGCGATTACATATTCAAGAGGCGTGTCATCGTATATTGAGAGTCATGTGACTGGGACTCGGAACATGATTTATCAACCTGTGCCTTTGGCTATGATGAATATGAACCAGCAGATCGGCGATTTGACACATTCTAGAGCACAGCTTTATGAGGTAAACTCTGTGTTTAAGTTGTTGATTGTTATTATCATTATTATTATCATCATTATTACTATTAACTGGGTTATGCGGTGGCGCAGTAGGTAGTGCTGTCGCCTCACAACTGTGCTGGATAAGTTCATTCCACTGTGGCGACCCCGGATTAATAAATGGACTGAGCAGAAAAGAAAATGAATGAATGAATGAATGAATTATTATTATTATTATTATTATTATTATTATTATTATTATTATTATTATTATTATTATTATTATTATTATTATCATAACCATCATCATACTCTATTATTATTTTTTATTATTATTTTTATTATTATTATTATACATTTTATTACTGTTATTATTTATCATTATTATCATTATTATCATTATTATCATTATTATTATTATTATTATTATTATTATTATTATACATTTTATTATTATTATTATACATTTTATTATTATTATACATTTTATTATTGTTATTATGTTATCACTATTATTATTATTATTATTATTATTATTAATAGTATTATTATTATTATACATTTTATTCTTACTATTATTATTAATATTATACATTTTATTACTGTCATTATTTTATCATTATTATTATTATTATTATTATTATTATTATTATTATTATTATATATTTTATTATTATTATTATTATTATTATTATTATTATTATTATTATTATTATACATTTTATTATTGCTATTATTTTATTACTATTATTATTATTATTATTATTATTATTATTATTATTATTATTATTATCATTATTATAAATTGTTTATTATTATTATACATTTTATTATTGTTATTATTTTATCACTATTATTTTTTATTATTATTATTATTATTATTATTATACATTTTATTACTATTATTATTTTATTATTAAAAGTTTTATTTTAATAATAAAAATTATTAATTTTATTATTATTATTATTATTATTATTATTAATTTTATTATTATTATTATTATTATTATTATTATTATTATTATTATTGTTATTAATATTATTTTTATTGTTAGTATTATTATTCTAGACACTAGTAAGAACCTAATTTTACGAAATTATAAACACTATAGTCATTTTAAGTGGCACATCAGTACATATTACAATTACACTAAATCACTTGAAAGACACAAATCCTTATACTGAGTTCTCATAACTGAAATCTAAGTTTGATAGTAACAATACTATCATAATAATACTATCTATACTAATAGACTAGCTACTTATATCTATCTAATACAAATATATTAATAATAATATCTTTGGATTTACTAGATTAATTAGTTATAAATTATAAGGAGTAACATTTTTATATATTTTCTGAAATCTTAAAGGTTTGATAACATTTCTTCCAAAGTTTAAATATTGTCAATATTTTGCCAAAATGACATTTGGACAGAATAATAATAATAATGTTACAGAATAATGTTTTCATTGACAATTAGGGTTATTCCACTATATTTATTGAACAAAATATGATCAAGAGTTCACTGAATAAAACAAGAAACCAGTTTTACAAGGAGAAGCAGATATTTATCATACAGTCTCTTATTTCTGCAGAGCTGTGGTTGTAATTACAACTAATTTCAATCCCCATCAATATATTTCCATCCACCTATTTTTGGCGCATATTGGATTATTATATAAGAAAATGGTTGATGGAAATGTCAATATTCAATAATTAATTCATTTTGTTTTCGGCTTATTCCTTTTATTAATCAGGGGTCACCACTGCGGAATGAACCGCCAACTTATCCAGCAAAAGTTTTACGCAGAGGATACTCTTCCAGCCGCAACTAAACACTGGGACACACCAATACACTCTTGCATTCACACTCATACACTACGGCCAATTTAGTTAATCAATTCACCTATACCACATGTGTTTGCACTGTGGGGGAAACCAGAGCATGCAGAGGAAACCCATGCCAACACGGGGAGAACATGCAAGCTCCATACAGAAATGCCAACTGACGCAGCTGAGGCGCGAATCAGCGACCTTCTCGCTGTGAGGCAATCGTGCTACCCACTATGCCACCGTGACACCCCGGAAATACCAATAAGTGCAGACATAGAATAATGGGATAAATGTAACCTGTAATTATTATTTTTTATACTCATGTCCTTTAGAGCTTTCTCTTGGATGTCTTTGTGTTGCTTCCTGCAGCATCACTGTGGAAACAATCTTTCTGAAGCAAACGGCATTGTGAAAAGCTCTATTCAGATCAATTCAACTGAACTGAAGACATCTGAGAACTTCAGCCTTGACTGATTGTTGGCAGCACAAGATCACCATTGAACACATTATACAGCACTGTGCTCGCATTATGACTTCAAGTGAATAAAGAAAGAAAAATGTGGCCTTGATGGGCAACTTTACATTTTCCACACAGCAGTTGGAGGTTATACAGTACAAAGACATTGATATTGTATATCTGCATCATTATTTTCATGATGGATAAATATTTGAAGCACAAAGCCAAATGTGCAGCATCTCTCACTCTGTTTTCACTACGCATATGGAGGAAATGGAGTGCAACCTTGATATAAGTGATTGGAGTCAGTTGTTTTGAATGGACGTTTCCCAAACTGATCTATCTATCTATCTATCTATCTATCTATCTATCTATCTATCTATCTATCTATCTATCTATCTATCTATCTATCTATCTATCTATCCATCCATCCATCCATCCATCCATCCATCCATCCATCCATCCATCCATCCATCCATCCATCCATCCATGACTATATTGATCAATCCATCTATTCATCTATCCATCTAACTGTAATTATATACATACATCTATCTATCCATCCATCCATCCATCCATCCATCCATCCATGACTCTATCTATCTATCCATCTATTCAACTATTATTATATCCATCCATCCATCCATCCATCCATCCATCCATAATGCCATAATCTATCCATCCATCCGTTTATCCATATTGATCAACCCATCTATTAATCCATCCATCTAACTGTAATTCTATCTATCTATCTATCTATCTATCTATCTATCTATCTATCTATCTATCTATCTATCTATCTATCTATCTATCTATCTATCTATCTATCTATCTATCTATCTATCTATCCATCTATCCATCCATCCATCCATCCATCCATCCATCCATCCATCCATGACTATATTGATCAATCCATCTATTCATCTATCCATCTAACTGTAATTATATACATACATCTATCTATCCATCCATCCATCCATCCATGACTCTATCTATCTATCCATCTATCCAACTATCACCTTTACCATGATCTATCTATCTATCTATCCATCCATCCATCCATCCATCCATCCGTCCGTCCGTCCATGTATAATGCCATAATCCATACATCCATTCATCCATTCTTCTATCTATCTATCTATCTATCTATCTATCTATCTATCTATCTATCTATCTATCTATCTATCTATCTATCTATCTATCTATCTATCTATCTATCTATCCATCCATCCATCCATCCATCCATCCATCCATCCATGTATAATGCCATAATTCATCCATCCATCCATCCATCCTTCTATCTATCTATAATTCTATCCATCATTATATCCATCCATCCATGACTCTATTGATCAATCCATCCATCCATCCATACAACTGTAATTATATCCATCTATCTATCTATCTATCCATCCATCCATCCATCCATCCATCTGTCCATCTATAATGCAATAATCCATCCATCCATCCATGACTATCGATCCATCCATCCATCCTCTGTAATTATATCCATTCATCCATCCATCCATGACTAATGATCCATCCATCCATCCATCCATCCTTTGTAATTATATCCATCCATCCATCCATCCATCCATCCATCTATCCAACTATCACCTTTACCATGATCTAACACAATAATTTGACCCATATTTCGACATTACATTTTTCAAAAGTCTATTTTATATCACACTTTAATTGAAATCCTTATGTTTTCTACGCATGTAAAATCATTTTGCTATTTTATTTGATTCGATATGAGAAGTAAATGGTTTCAGTAGTTTCCCAAACCAAAAGTGCAACTCATACTTTGAACAACAGTCATCATGAGGAGAAAATGCCTGCGTGCATAGATGTACATTCTGCTTTAATCATAACTCTATTATACAGCAGCACCTTGTCTCACATAATAAGTGTTAATGCTCAAGTTAAACGATTATCTTCATGTTAACAGTAAGTATACTTCAGGAAACAAGCCCTGCGGTCTCTGAAAGAGGAAAGCGTGTTTATGTGTGATCAGATAATGTAATTCTTATTGCAACCCATTGAACAGGCTTGGCTAAACTCATAAACGTCACCACATATGAATAATAGCACTGTCAGAGAATAAGATTGGATGCTGCAGGAGACTTACCAGCGTTGGAAGAACAGATTATCGAAAATAACGAGTTGAATTCACCTTATATATGAATGTGGAGAACTTTTAATCTGGTGTTTTTATAAACTTAAAAAGTCAAACACCAATGCTGAGCATCTCATACTGCAGAAAGCAAGATAATAAACCGCCCTCAGAACATGTAATCAATCCTATAAACATGTGGGCGGGGCTTTTTCGTGCGTACAGCAATATTGCAGTGAATTATTTGTGTATCATCTTGAATATAGGTCACATTTATCATCCTCTGAATTTTGCGAAGTGGAATGGAATTAATGTTAAGCAAGTAGACAAAGCGTGCACACATTTTAATAGCATCCTTCGCAGTGAACATTCCTAAATTAAGATGCATTTACACAAGAAGCTAAATGATTTATGATATTACGGCTAGTATTATGAAAACCCAAATAAAAGAAAACCCAAATGATGTCTTAAAAATCTGACAATGGGGTCAAAAATGTACTTGGTTAATTTTCAGAATGTTCTTTTAATCACAGTTCACAAACACAAGTGTTAAAAAAGCTTTAAACCCTCACTGACGCTCCAGAAGGAAACACAAGGCATTAAGAGCTGAGGGGTGAACACTTTTAGAATCTGAAGATCAAGGTAATCTGCACTTAATTTGTGTTCCGGGATGAATCCAAGCATTCTCTGTTATTCCTGAAGGGCAGTGCTAAATAAAGGAAAACAAAAGATACTCCAACAAAATAAGAACAAAATTCATCCTGTTTAAAAGTTTTCACCCCCAGCTCTTAATGCCTTGTGTTTCCTTCTGGAGCATCAGTGAGGGCATTTTTTTTTTTACAGTTTTCTTTGAGTCCCCCAATCATCCTCAATGTGAAAACATGAATTTCACAATCACTGCTGAAAAGGGTTTAAATCTGCAGAAGATGCTGGAAAACTGAAGGATTCTACAGGACTTTTCTGAAGAACAGCAGTCAGTTTAACTACGAGTGATCTACGAGTGCTTTTTCAGTATGAAAACTTTTTTCATGGTTATTTTAATAATTTCAGCTAGATCTGAAACTATATGTAAACAATTTATGTAAAATATTTTACTCGGGACAGTACTAAAAACAAAATAACATGCATTTTGTATTATGTCTCTTATTTTTGTTCAAATGCATTCATTCATTCATTCATTTTCTATTTGGCTTAGTCCCTTTATTAATCTGGGGTCGACACAGCAGAATGAACCACCAACTTATCCAGCATATACCCCTTCCAGCTGCAACCCATCAACGGGAAACACCCATACACTTTCATTCACACAGATACACTACGGACAATTTAGTAGCTTACCCAATTCACCTCTACCGCATGTCTTTGGACTGTGGGGGAAACCAGAGCACCCAGAGGAAACCCACGCAAACAAGGGAAGAACATGCAAACTCCACACAGAAAAGCCAACTGACACACTCACACACGCACGCACGCACGCACACACACACACACACATTTATCATCATCTGAATTCTGTGAAGTGGAACAGATTTAATGTTAAGCGAGTAAAATATGCACAAAGCATGCACACATTTTAGTAGCATCTTTTGCAATGAACATTCCAATATTAAGATGCATTTATATGAGAAGACAAATGACTTATCATATTAAGGGAAATTAAAATCCAATAAAAACGTTGATTTTATACTGGTAATCAAAGACATGTTTTCAGGGTAGCTTAATACGTTTTTAGGGTAAAATTATCCATAAACATGTCAGCACAAGACCCAAAGATCTGACCAAAAGATCTGACCAAATATAATGTTGGTATTATGTTCTGTCTGACATACAAAATAATAATAAAATAAACCAACAAACAAATATGCTTGACTGCACATCTGTACTTACAGTACAGTATAATGAAATTAGTAGACTAACATTGGTAGGAAGTCTGCTTTTATTCTCGACCAATCAGCTGTCTTATTCACCAAATGATTTGGGAGTTCAGTTTTTCCCTGTAGGCTACAACTTCAACATTCATTCTGTTTACTTCATTTCGAGTCACTTTCACATCCTGAATGTATCATTCAAATGTATATTTCTGCTTGAAATCAACATGTCAATTTTTCAGAAATGATTCATTATTTCCCTGAAGAGTACACAGATGGAAAATGCAATGACTGGTGGCAAAAACTTGAACGCTCCTGTCTCTGTGATTGGTCAGTCATCCACACACTTTCAGACGTGTCTAACACACTTGTTTATTCTCACTCTAATTGTTGGCTTGAAGGTCCATTCGTCCTTATTTTTTATTTGTATTTATTTTTTCTTTTGCACAGTAAAATCAATAGCTGTGATGGATGAGAGGGAAAGCTGAGGCCTGTGTTACAGTCAGGCAATTTTGATCAATACACTGCCTTTGTTTAACTCCCCTCAAGTAGAAGCAACGCTTTTTAATCCTAAACTAAAAATAAACTCCTCCAGGTGTTAAAGTCTGTTATAAACCCAAGAATAAATGTAACCGGTGGCAGATTCGGCTTGTATTGTGAACCCTCCCCATCTTACAGTTCTGAGTGACTCAAACTCCAACAAGTTTAACTGATCCACATGACAACATGGTATTGAGGATGTTTGGAAAATCAAGTTTTGATTATATTTAGTAATTGTCACTATGAAAATGGCTTATTAATATTTGCTGTGCTCTAATGTGCATACTATCTAGGGCTGCACAATACTGGAAGAGTGCATTAGTGATGCACCTATGCTGGTCCAAACACGTATACAGTACATTGCTTAATACACTCAGGTTGTACAGCAATACGCAAATACCTTTACATATGAGAAAAAAGTCTTACAAAAATGACTATTTTCTACATAAATATAAAATCCACTACCCCATGCCTTCTTCATCTTTTTCATTTGTTTAATGTTATTATTATTATCAGTATTATTTATTATATGCATATTTATATTTGCCCACCTGTTAGGTTTTGGAAATGTCTGCATCACCACATGGGGCATAAGAACAGGAAGTGTGTTTGGATATAACTCAGTTTTTTGACCACACTTCCTTATTATTGTTCATTTATTCATTTGCTGGAAATTTGAACTGAATTTAGAGATACAAATCTTTGTGCTTAACAAACTAAATTAAATATGTAGGCTGATGGATGTCTTCAGTGCGTTCAACTCTGTTTCCTTATCCATAAGAATGAAGGGGTAAAGAGTAAAAGTAAAGAGAAAGTAAAGTGGCCAAATGGAGGAGGCTCGTTGTTTATCCTTGGCTTTTTTTCACTTACAAAGTCCAGGGTTCCAGGATTGACAGTGCATGTCAAAGCACAAACCAAGCATGAAGACAAAGGAACTGTCTGTAGACCTTCGAGACAGGATTGCCTCGAGGCACAAGGCTGGGGAAGGCTACAGAAAAATTTCTGCTGCTCCGAAAGCTCCAATGAGCATAGTGGCCTCCATCATTCATAAGTGGAAGATGTTTGGAACCACCAGGACTCTTCCTAGAGCTGTCCGGCCATCTAAGCTGAGTGATCGGGGGAGAAGGGCCTTAGTCAGGGAGGTGATCAATAACCCGATGGTTACTCTGTCTGAGCTCTAGCGTTCTTCTGTAGAGAGAGAAGAACCTTACAGAAGGACAACCATCTGTGCAGCAATCCACCAATCAGGCCTGTATGGTAGAGTGGCCAGACAGAAGCCACTCCCCGCCTGGAATTTTCCAAAAGGCATCTGACGGACTCTCAGACCATAAGAAACAAAATTCTCTGGTCTGATGAGACTAAAAATGAACTCTTTAGAGTGAATGCCAGGCGTTACGTTTGGAAAAAACCAGGCACCGCTCATCACCAGGCTAATACCATCACTACAGTGAAGCATGGTGGTGGCAACATGGGATGTTTTCCAGCAGCAGGAACTGGAAGACTAGTCAGAATAGAGGGAAAGATGAATGCAGCAATGTACAGAGACATCCTGAATGAACACCTGCTTCAGAGTGCTCTTGACCTCAGACTGGGATGACGGTTCATCTTCCAGCAGGAAAATGACCCAAAGCACACCACCAAAATATCAATGGAGTGGCTTCACAACAACTCAGTGAATGTCCTTGAGTGGCCCAGCCAGAGCCCAGAACTAAATCCTATTAAACATCTTGGGAACGATCTGAAAATGGCTGTACACCATCGCTTCCCATCCAACCTAATAGAGCTTGAGGCGTACTGCAAAGAAGAATAGGCAAAAATTGCCTACAGGTGTGCCAAGCTTGTGGCATCATTTTCAAAAAGACTTGAGGCTGTAATCGCTGACAAAGGTGCATCAACAAAGTATTGAGCAAAGGCTGTGAATACTGATGTACATGTGATTTTTCTGTTTTTTTTATTTTTAATGAATTTGCAACAATTTCAAAAACTTTGTACCACACTTCTAACTTTTGCTTTGAAAGGAGAGTGTAGGTAAGATACACAGTCTTGGACGTTGAAGGATTACTTTTTGTTTTATTTTGTAGTTCTAGGAGTTTAATGGGTTAGTTGGTTGACTTTTGTTTTATTCTTTTCTTTTGCTTGGCACAGTCCTGTTCCCTTTGTCCTCCTTATGTCTGTTAAGTGAGGTTTATTCATAAACTAATTTCGAGAGGATCAGGTGCTTATGATTTATCACAGCCGTTCTCGTATTAAGCTAATCAGTATCATCCAATCATATGAGCCATAAGCTACTATAAATAACCACAGTCTTCAGTCCACTTTATCTTCGTTTGGAAGAAACCCCCCTTCCTCCCCATTCTCCTCCTTCACTATAGATCGGGCGGCACGGAGGACCAGTGGTTAGCACTGTTAGCCCCACAGCAAGAACACTGCCAGCCCTGGTCCTGCCAGGTCGGTAGGTGTTTCTGTGAGGAGTTCGTATATTCTCCCCATGTCCGCGTGGGTTTTCCCCGGGTTCTCCGGTTTCCTCCCACCATCCAAATATATACATCATGCATAACAATCAAGCATTTGTCTAGCCCCCTTTTTTCCTCACGTGTTCCCTTAGCTACTGCAGACGGGGAGTTCTGAGATCCACCGAGCTCAGGCTCCCCTCTCGCTCTGCAAACGGGAGGAAGCCCCGGGCTCGAGGATCCCTTGAGCTCGGGGCTCTCTCCCGGGACAGCATGCCAAACAAGCTTTTGATGGATCATCAGCTAAGTGTGAACTCTTGAAACTTGTTTAATTTTTTGGGGGTGAAATCGTGGTCTTATTTCTTATTATTACTTTTGTGTGAAACTTTATTTTTCTATAAGAATTGAAACATTTACAGCTTGTTAATAATAAACAAGTTCACTTAAATAGCACTTTTGTGTCTTGTTGTTCCTCATCTGGTATAAATAGCAGCAATAATTAAACTAGCTTAATGTTTTCCTTTGTGTTCCCCCTCGACCATTAAAAAGTAAGGGAAGGGATGTAACATTAATGATCCTGGTAGAAGATTTTCAACTGTTTTTTACATTTAATATTTGTCTCATTTGTGTCAAGAACAAATTTAAGTCTAAGATGACCATCTAGTGTATGCGTTTACATCCAAAAACACCTGTAAAATACAAATGCACAATACAATTTTGTGAAAATAAAGATCTTTTTTTGGGGCTGTTTTTGCCCCCTCAAAATCTAACTCTGCATCTGACCTCATGCTTGATTTCCAGCACTGGACAATGCAACACTGAAACAGAATATTACGAGGACACAACCTCCCGGATGAGTGCGGACGCATATAAATAAATAAACAAACCCAAGCGCAAACAGCAATGATAAATGCACCCATTATTTTTTTCAATTAATGTGAAAAAATGGCCGCTGACCCCTCTTGACCGGAGAAAAGTGTGGCGACACTAGCAGACCTCTGAAAGTTCTCCATTATTATAATTGCTATTTTGTTTATCCCCTGTCCTGTGACATGCATGGCTAACTCCCAATTGATGGCACTCCAGCCCACTCTGTCTACGTCTGATGAATGTTTTATTGCTGAGGAGTCACTTACTGACGCCGCTGAGCAAGATACACTGAGAGATACAATCAAGGAACACTGAAACATGACAATGGTGGTACTAAATCACTCCAAACGCTCTCTGCAGGAGCCGGCTCAGTTCCATCGGGAAAGCAACTGTGAAGGAAGTTTGGCGTGGAAGAACACTCCTGTCCTGGAGTTTATAAGCTCTGGGAACAAAAATGGAAAAGTCGGCGCACCGCACGGCATCATGGTGACTTTTTGAGCATTTCCAAGGAAACAGCGAGAACCAATTACTCTATAGTAATCAGGCTTGACTTAGGTTTGCTGAAGGTGGCAGCTGACGTGTAGCTAGGGTTTAGCGTCTTTAATAAACTCTAGCAGTTCACATTCATTGAAAAGTAAGAACGATTAATATATCCATATGAAACAGTCCTTTAAAAGTGATGTTATGTCTTCTGTTTTGGGCACTCACACTACAAGCGGTCCACGCCAAAGCCCAGCTGAACCACGCTCTGGCACACCTCTTACAACCGGGTTTACAAACAAAGCACAATTCAACACTGGATTTTTAAGGCTGAAGCTAAAAGACTATGTTGTGCCAACTTTATTGGATTTGACAGTAATATCACACCATACAAGTTGTTATTACGTGCTGACTATTGCTTTGTCTCTTCTGATTTTTACTGACTATTGAAGTGTTTCAACCAAACACCTTACAGCAGTGTTTATCTATGATGGATATAGGCTGTGAAACATTCCTGTTGTAGTCGACATGTGTTCAACATGCAAAGAAATATGGATAAGACCAATGAAGCAATTTTTGAAGGCAAGTTTCAGTATAAAGTAATTAATGTCGCATTACCAGGCTATCCAGAGTTTCATGCAATTTTGGGTCTTTCATTTTTTACTTTCGACTTTTGTTTTCATGGAATTTGATACCACATAGCAAATGGAAAGAAAAACCTCAGCATTTCATGACTTGCTGGTCCTTTAAGGTAATCAAAATCGCTGCTTACATGGTAGACTCTTAATAAGAGCATTATCTTAATCATAGTACTCTTAATCGGCGTATTGGTGTCCATGTAAATGTACTCAGAAAGTGCCAGATGAAATTGTGAGCTGTCAAAGACAGCGCATTCCACTGCCTTTCAGCATGAGCCCTCCAATGTTTTATTAAGTTTGACGTGTTTCCCCCTTACACGCAACTTTTCTAAAGTTTTTACAAAAGCGTCTGCTTCGTGTTGTTGTGTCAGAGTCCTTGTGAAATACAGCCATACTTTAGAACGCTTAGTTTAAGCAAATTTGATGAAGGCCATCATGCATGTTGACTCTGAAGGGAATCGCTCCGGCTGCCCTGTCCTGCGCGCGTTGTGTGTGTGTGCCTGTGTCTGCGCGCATTTCTTAGCAACTAACCTGCCTAAACGTCATTGTCCGTAGCCACTAAATCAAAAAGTTACGAATTGTCATGAGATTGCGTTGCACTCTCAGCTCACATCATTCAAAAGAAAAGGTCCACACTGTCCCACGATAATGTCAACAGACTGGACTGTCTTAGCAACTAACTGAATGTAAAGGAGGACTAAGCAAAATTGTTTCTACTTTATAATTAATGTTCTGAACTCACAGCAACACAACTTTACAACGAGTACAACTGTTTGTATTCAATACTTTATTGTTATTATAATTTTTCATATCTGCAATGCATTTATTTTGGCATTTTTTTACAGTCCACTTAGAATCCAACATGGAAATCAAGTTTTCCTTTATTGGCATTGACTGTTTTGAAATTCAAATGGCATTAACATGCCTCTTTTTATTTCTGTAATAAATATGGCTGTCAAGCCAGGATCTTGATGGTTTATTGTGAATATGTTGTTTACATGAAGAAATCTGTGTTACAAGTTAAACAAAAATTCTAATAAACAATTATATTTTGAATTTAAACAGTTCAACTAGTTTAAATATTTTAATAATTTAGTTTAAGTCATTCCCTGAAGCCCTAACGCATGTCCTGAGTGAGGTACATGATGTCAGATGCTCCGGGGAGTGAAATCTGAGAGAAAATAAGATCGTTATACAACCTTCCTTTGACTTAATCCATACAGATTTGGATCTTTCTATGATTTGTGTTATTTCGTGTTTCAGATTTCACACCTAAAATAGTAGGCTACCTAATATGGTAAATACATATAATTTTTTTACATTTATATTTAATATTTAATCGTAAAATTTTCTGCAAATTTTATTTCATGTGTATTCCACATTAAACTCCATTGTGTTACAAATGGAAATCCTATGTTTTCATTATAATAGGTTACTTATAAATACGGTTGGGTATCGTTTAGGGTTATTTTGATACTGGTACTAAATTGATACTTTTAAAACGGTACCTGTGCCAAAACGGTGCCTGAACCGATACTTTTGAGACACAAAATTTTGGTGGATGACTCTAGAAAATCCAAATTCACAAAAAAAAAATCGTGAAAAACTAGGGGGTCTGAATTAAACAGTGTTTTTATGAAGAGTAACAACACTGGATATAACAAAAAACATCTATTACTTTTAAATTGTGATGTTTCTAAAGGGCACCTATTATGTAAAATCAGGGCACCTATTATGTAAAATCCCTTTTATTTGGGGTTTAAACACAGTTGTGAATATATCCAGTCTCTAATGTAATGTAATGTAATGTGTATTTCTATAGCGCATTTATTGTGTATGGCCATACACCCGAAGCGCTTCACAATAATAAGGAGTCTCTTCTGACCACCACCAGTGTGCAGCATCCACTTGGATGATGCGACGGCAGCCACAGGACAATGGCGCCAGTGTGCTTACCATACACCAGCTATTGGTGGAGTAAAGTGATAGAGCCAGTTAATGGTAAACATTAATTAATTCTATTTTTTATAATCACACTTTCTGCAGAATAATCACATACAGTCTGTAGAAACTGTCTGATAGACATTCTCCCTTTGTACATGTTACCAGAAAGGGAGAGCCCCGCCCATTAGTGACAATCTCTCCCTCATTACCATAAACAGCCCTGAGTGAGAAGCAGCCGTCCATCAATGAGCCGGCAAACTATCTTCTGAGCTAATTTTTCACATGTTCAGTTTTTCACTGAAATAACACTAGTGTTTTAAATCTGCCACTATGCTGACATGTGTTTATAGCTCCGCCCTCTTTTGAAAAGAGCACAATCACATTTAAATTTAAAGCGACAGTCACCAAAATGCCCCAATTTGGATCAAAGCTTAATCATTTCAGTTATAAAACATTATCTGTGTGCTATTTTGAGCTGAAATGCCACAAACGCACTCTACATACATCATACACTTATTTTATATCTTGTAATAATAGGTCTCCTTTAAGTAAAAGTCTTGCTAACAATATAAATGGACATCAGAGAACAGCATAACATAAAAAAGAGAGTTCTTTAAATAGACACAAATAATAACAGATTATTCACTTATAGGTGAGCCGTCCCTTTAAACCATTCATGTTTGAACCCGTCTGATTTATGGCTCATAAAAGCAGCTTCATCATTAAACGCATGACGTCTGTCATCGGGCTGAAAGTCGAAGCGAACAGATCATCAGCATTTCACACCTCAGCATTTTCTTTCTTTAGAATCAGCAGTATGTCCATGTGGCGTGGCGTTTGTTAGCGAAATCGAGAGAGTAAAAGTAAAATGAATGAAAACAGCTGACAACGTACCAACACACCTTGGCAGAGGTGCGCTCCACATGCGCCGCCCTCCTCCCAGGCAGATGATTTCCGGCGCTCCCTCCAGACGGTAGCCCAGATTGCAGGAGAAGGTCAGAGTGTCTCCGATGCCGAAGCTGTATCCGTTACGCCGCCCGTAATGCGGCACACCTGGATCCTCACACGGCTCAAGGTTGTATTCTGGGAGAAACAAAATAGTTTGCAATATTATATACTGTACAATATCCAGCTGAAGCAAAAATTATGATGTGATTTTTTTCTTTCTTTTTTAAATATTTCCCAAATGATGTTTAACAGAGCAAGGAATTTTTCACAGTATTTCCCATCAAATTTTTTCTTCAGGAGAAAATTTAATTTGTTTTAATTCAGCTTGAATAAAAGCAGTTTTTTAATTTTGTAAAACCATTTTATGGTCAAAATTATTAGCCCCCTAAGCATTCATTCATTCATTTTCATCCACTTTTCCAGGGCCGGGTTGCAGGAAAGAACCCCAGACTTCCCTTTCCCCAGACACTTCCTCCAGCTCCTCTGAGGAATCAAGAGGTGTTTCCAGGCCATTCGAGAGACATAGTCCCTCCAGCGTGTCCTTGGTCTTCCCTGAGGTCTCCTCTCAGTGGGACATGCCTGGAACACCTCCCTAGGTAGGCAACCAGGAGGCATCCAAAACAGATGTACGACTTCTGACTTCTCTCGACGACCTCACAGGTGACAGAGCTCCTCACCTTATCTATAATGGTAATATATATATATATATATATATATATATATATATATATATATATATATATATATATATATTTGATTGTCTACAGAATACAATGACTTTTCTAATTACCCTAACTGAAAAAATGAATTAATTATAATTTGTAAATTGTAAAATAATTATATCTCCTGGTGTTTTTTATTCTTAATCTTAATTTATTCGTCTTTAGATTTTGTTTAGATGAGTTTTTTTTATTTATGAAATCCAGGCATAACACTGTATGACAAGGTTTCAGATGACTGTTCAAGATTATTCAAGAATAAGAATTTCACTCATGGTTTGTAAGCACAATTAAGTGCACACAAAATGCCATATTATCTGATAATTGAAAGTAATCCCAAAAAGCAATTGACTGTGTACAGCAGAGATGCCCAAACTAGGGCCCTTGGGCCAGAGTTGGCCCATGGTAACTTTTGATTTGGCCCGCCATCCCATTAGAGAAGAGAGGGAGAATTCTGGGGAGGGTTGGGGTTAATACCTTTAATACACATTGTCATTTCTAATTTAACCCAACCTTTCATTTGTTTTATTTTAAGCTACAAAAACTAACTTTGACTAAGTTTTTCAATTATATGTTGCAAATTATTCTTATTATTCTTCTTCTTCTTATTATTATTTTTAATGAACATCATGTTGTTCAACAGATACACCACAACTTGACCAAATCACTAAATTAAGGCAAAGGCAGGTGCAGCTTGACTAGTGTATTCAGCATTAAACTCCATTGTGTTACATATGGAATTCCTATGTTTTCATTATAATAGGTTACTTATAAATAGGGTTGGGTATCGTTTGGGGTTATTTTGATACTGATGCTAAATTGATACTTTTAAAACGGTACCTGTGCCAAAACGGTGCCTGAACCGATACTTTTGAGACACAAAATTTTGGTGGATGACTCTAGAAAATCTTTTATTTGACAAAATCTTTTAAACAATTATTTCAATATAACAATACAATTTCAGTTTAAAGTAAACATCAAATCATATTTTATATATTTGAATTACATTAATATATTTCCTTTGATCATTTGTTGGTTAGCATGAATTTAAGATTCGCATTATGAAATTACATTAGCTTACTACTAACCTGTGGAAAGGCTGTGAGCAAAATACTGAACTCCTTTTTTCTAGGGTTGGGCCTTGTGACTATGTTTACATGGTTATCAGTAATCTAATGATTTGCCTTAATCTGAATAAGACAATAATATGATCAAGGTGTTTACATGAGTTGCTTTTTTAATGTCTCTTTTATGATCCCTTCTTACATGTTATAGTACATAGATAGATTAACGTCATTGCGTCACCACGCTATCCATGTTTCCTCTAGAGTTTCATGTAATTTCAGCTGTTTCATTTTTAATTTTCCGACTTTAACTGCAGATTCACTTTCATTAAGGAACATTTCATTCATGCCCCATGACAAACTGAGGTATTTGATGCGAGCATTAAGTAAGGACTGGTGGAAGAGTGCTTTTTTAATGGAATTTGATACCGCACGTCGAATGGAAAGAAAAATCCTCCGCATTTCGCGATGTAGGTGTCTGTGGTCCTTTAAGGTAATCAAAAATCACTGTTTACATGGGAGCCTAGACTCTTATTCAGCGTATTGTCTTAATCGTATTAAAATTGGAACATTGGTGTCCATGTACGTACTCATTGAAAGTGCCAGATGATGTCTCAAGCTTTCAGATACAGTGCATTCCTCTGCCTTTAAGTTGATTCCATGATCCCTCTAATGTGTCATTAAGTTTGACGTGTTTTCCCCTTACGCGCAACTATTGTAAAGCATCAGCTTCACGTTGCTGAGTCAGAATCCTTTCTTGTAAAATACTCTTTAGAACGCTTAGTTTAAGCAAATTTGATGAACGGGATCATGTGTATTGAACTGAAGAGAGTCGCTCTCGCTCACCGAATACGCTGTACGGTGTGCGCTGCATGCGTCCGTTCACTAAGCAACAAAAACAAACGTCTGAAATCGCCTGTCCATATTCCTCGAAGTTGTTTGGAATTTTTAGAGATGGTGTGACAACGCATACCTATATGTGCCTTTGATGCACCCCTTGATGCTTCTTACGTTTTTGTCGCAGAACCAGTGGCACCGAAATTAGGCACAGAAATTCATTTGCTGATTTGGTCCGGTACATACCGGTTACAAAGGTACCGCTGCTATAATGGCACCGGGTTTCGGTACCCAACCCTAATTATAAAGAGTAAAAAATATATATAAATGCATTACTTAATCTGATTAATCTGATTATCCATGGCAACTTTGTTATACAGCTTGATATATTTACCTTCAGCCCACGACTCTCAATCAAGTTTGATATTTAACCCTTCATAACAAAAGTTTGGGCATCCCTAGTGTTAAGCCACAAAAAACAAAACAAAAATACGATATATATGAGTTCAGCGGCTAATCAGCTAGAATCAGCTGAGGTGACGGCGAGACCTAGCTGTCTCTCAAATGGCCACGCCCTTAATTACGCAGACGTAATATAATTGATACTAATGAGTTATATATATGTATAAAAAACCCTTACAGTTGTCATGAAGGTTATTATTAGTGCATATATAGTTATATGCACCGAAACCATCTTTTGTACCAGGCTGTAAACATGTTTTTAACAGCTGTAAAATTGCCCAATTTAGCATAGCAGTCAGTGGACATCTGGAGTTTCTGGAGCCAGCCCCCAGTGGCCGGTCAATGAATTGCAAATTCAGCTACTTCCGTATTAGCTTCACGAGGGAGAGTGGGATGTTGACAAATGATAAAATGCATCTTTAGAAAATAAACAAAATACCTGCTGCACAACCCCAACAGCTGCAGATACTACTGTATCTACCATACTGTCCCTGTACCCTTCAGCAGGACCATCATCCAGCCGCCCTCACCTGAGAATGTGATGTTGAAGCCCTCGTAGGAGATGGAGAAATCAGATATGAAGCGCAGCTGGGCCTTGAAGTTGCCATAAAGACCTGCGTTGATGGGCAAGGGCAGTTCAGCTCCGGTGAGACGAGCGAGAGGCTGAACAAAACTTCCATTCTCTGTGATGAGCAGATAGTCATGATGGTCCTCCAGGTGGAAGGTGTTAAAGGTGAACTGAACGCCTGGTGGGGAAACAAAACCAATGCATGAGTCGAAAAGCTAATAATATTCTTCAACTTTTAACATGAGAGTCCAGCTAGAGGAATCTGCCAACAAAAATAAAAAAGAAACTTTTCACATTTGCAGGTTTCTCAGTAGTGGAAGTCATCATAGCTGGGTAAAATTAGAGCGCAGTGAATGAGAGAGTACAACAATTTTTATTTTTATTAATTTATTTTTTTTACTATCCTATTTGCTGAAATAATAAATGAAAAACTAAACGATGGTGTTATTCAGACTTTCAGAAACAGAAAAAAAAAATGTGTGAGATTCATAATGGCAGCCAGAAGAGAGAATAACATCAAATATACTGTCCCGCTCGCACAGACGCTCCATTGGTGTTACAGCCCTATGTATGTGCCTGTGTGGTTTTCTCTCTCTCGTTCTCACTCTGTCCATTTTCTTAGGATCACCCACTCCAGTTTCTCATTCGTCCGTAGACATGTCAATCATCATTACTCTCTGTGATGTCACCACCTTCACTGCCAAGCAGGAAGGAACCCCAAAGTTTAAAGGGACACGAGCGTCGTTCTCTTGCTTTTGCCTTGTTTGCCGTTCTGCTCTGTTTGTGTGTTTTGGCTTGTGCTATGTGATACCTTGATTTTGACTTTAGAGTTTGATTTTGTTCTTGTTTCAGTTGTGGTACGCTGTTACCATTTTTGATGCACTTGTTCCATGATCATTAGTTTCCCAATTCCCCTGGGAATCGAGAAGTTTACACGTCATGTGAATGGGAAAGTACCACCAGTAGAAACACTCTTCTCTCTTATGCACCTGACACTAAACTCCGTCTTACAAGAACTCAATGAGGAAAACGATGTTTACTATAATTGTACCACGATCATGTTGCACAATATCCTGCATAACATCGTTCAGTCTGATGTAAAAGTACTTTTACAGCCTGTCTTATGTGTATAGTTAAGTATCTTATCGTATATGTTATTTATGCATAATTTTTTAAAAGCTCTTATGTTCAGTGTTGTGTTTGTATTCATGATTAATTTATGTAGCACTGTTGCCTTGTGATACACAACATTTCGTTCCTCTTTATGTCCACACATGTAGCGGAATGACTATAAAGGTCGACATACATCTCGCAACACACAGAAAACTCCACTGCCTAAACACACAAGTTCAGAAGTGAGCAGCACTCACTGTTTTAAATGTATTTTTGGTTACAAGTATAGGGCCCTATTACACACCCGGCGGGGGTTGGGTTGGAGGGCTCAGTTTATTCATGACAATTTGCTTTTGAATAATGTTATTATTATGCATTCATTCATTCATTTTCTTTTCGGCTTAGTCCCTTTATTAATTCGCGGAATAAACTGCCAACTTATCCAGCACGTGTTTTACGCAGCGGATGTCCTTGGAAACATCCATACACACTCACTCACACTCATACATTACGGACAATGTAGCCTTCATAAATCACCTGTACCGCATGTCTTTGGACTGTGGGGGAAACTGGAGCACCCGGAGGAAACCCATGCGAATCCAGGGAGAATATGCAAACTCCACACAGAAAAACGCCAACTGACCCAGCCGAGGCTCGAACCAGCTACCTTCTTGCTGTGAGGCGACTGCACTACCTACTGCGCCACTGCATCACCATTATTATCATTATTATTATTATGATTATTATTAGCAGTATTATTTATTATATGCATATTTTCTCATTCTTTATTCTCATGCTGCAGATGCTCTGTTTAATTGTTTTCTCACTAGTGAATCGTTCACTAATCGTTTTTCCACTAACAAAGTCCACCAAGTAAATAGCAAATGTGCCATGGCATGATGTAACTGACTCTTAAAGGGAATGGAAGAAGAGACTCTGATTGGTTTATTCTCAAAACACACCCATTAAGAGAAAAAGCACAACCCTGTTAGACCATGCACCGTGGCGCAGAGCGTATTTTTCTATCCTTAAAATAGCAAAAGTGGATTCGGACATGCCTTAAATTCTTTCGCGCCACACACTTTAGACTTTGTGCCTAGATCGTTAAAATAGAGCCCTTAGTATAGATATGGCATGCAAACGATCAAGATGTTTTGTTTGTTTGTTTTCTATTAAGCAGTTTAGAGGTCAATTTTCAGAAAGTTTGGGGGTTTTGTTATATTATTTTCTTTTATTTAGTGCTGCTTGAAATCCTCTTTCCCTTAATAACACACATTAATTGATCTACTTTCTTTTGTGAGATACTTAAACGTGTACATATTATTTTTGCTGTTTAATTTCTTTTCACTTTTGTTAATAAATCCACTTTTTTTGTCATATTTGGTTGTTGTATTTCTATTTTGCCACCAACTTTCAACAAACTGTCACATCAAAATGTTACCTCTTTAAACCCCTAGAGCTAAACTTTAAAGTCGTAACAATTGTAAACGCCTCATATAAGTGGTAATTCGTTTTTTGTAATTTAATGCAAAAATGACATACATAAATAAATATAAATAAATATATATAGTTTTTATAGTATAATTTTATATATAGTATAATTATAGTATAATTTATAAATTAGCTTTTTTTTTTAAATCTAAATATTAAAAACGTTCAAGCATTTGAGATGCTGATGACCGTTAAAGGTGTCATAACAGTCTTGTGAAAAGGGCCCATAAAAGAAATGATCAAGGTTTTGGGGTCGGCCTCATTATACAAGGCTGAGAGGACCCTACTAAGGGTACCGGCTACTCATTAAACCCAGGAGAAGAGGAACAAAAAACTTTTTTATCTCAGGCTCTATGAATTTAAGTTTTGGCTGAGGTCACCTAGAACAAAGACAATTCTGATTCTGACCCTTTTGCGTCGTGGTGTCAGAAAAGAGAAAAGTATTTTTAGTTCCGACTGATCTGTCTACTAAACATAATGGCCTTCAAAATTGATATGCATTAGCAGCCTTGGGAAATTAAAATTCAGAGGGACTTTCATTATTCTCAACTCAAAGGTTGGATAATGATATTTCGGAGTAGGGCACCGACGAGTACCTACATCTGTATTCATGAGAGTTTTGTACCTACGGCGGGCTTTAGTCGGGTTTTTGGCTTTTCATCCAGCCATCAATTTGTATCTCAGGCTGCAGTACTTGGCCTGTCGAAATGAATGTTTATGGAAGCGGGTGACAAATTGCAGGTAAGATGTATCAATTGTTTTCTTACCTTTGCCGTGGCTAACCTCCACGGTCCAGGTGCAGTTGAGGGAGCTGGGATAAACCTCAGGGTAGCCGGGGGACAGGATGGTTCCTCCTGGTCCTCGAACGTCACCTCCACACAGGGCTGAAGGCCAGAGGGAGAAACATGCTCACTGAAACTGAATACACTCAAACAAATGACTTCTGCTGCTGGTTCAAACTACTGAGTTCTTACATTTTTTGGGACAATGTTTTATGTTCAATCCACTTAAATTTGTAAAAATTATTAAGTTAACTTAATGTATGTATGGAATATGTATGGAACCCAGCATTTTTACAGTACATTGAAAAATCTGAAACTGATGACTGAAAAAAAAAGCTTTTGCCGCTTGTTAAACTACTTAAAATAAGTTGAAACAACACAATTCTTAAGTTTTTTGAGGACAACTTAATTGTTAAATCCACTTAAATTTGCTAAAAATATTAAGTTAACTTAATCGATTTGTGTTGGAATAGCATAAAGGAATTATGTGAAATCCAGAAAGATTGAAAGATACTCACTGAAACTAAAACTGAAGGAACTCAAAAATGACTTTTGCTGCTTGTTCTAACAGCTCATTTAAAACAAGTTTAAACAACACAATTCTTAAATTTTGGAGGGACAGGTTTATGTTCAATCCACTTAGTCAATTTATGTTGGAATTACATGAAGGCATTGTCTGGAACCCAACATTTTTACATTGTATGCATTGAGAAATACACTGTAAAAAGCGATGAGTTGAAAAAGTGAGTAGACCCACTGACATTAAATAATTACGTAAATGAGCTATGTGCATAATTATAAAAATTAAGTTAAGTGAACTTAACACTTTTAAGTTACAACACAAATACATTTTTAATTAAAATCAACTTGTCATTTTTAAGGCAATGGGATAACTCGCTTAAGCAACCGCTTTTTACGAAACTGAATACACTCAAAAAATGATTCCTGTCGCTTGTTCAAACTACGTATATAAAATGAGTTGAAACACCACAATTCTTAGGTTCTTTGGGGACAACTTTATGTTCAATCCCCTTAAATTTGTAAAAACTATAAAGTTAGCTTAATCGATTTGTGTTGGAATGGCATAAAGGATTTGAGTGCAATTGCTTTTTAGTTTACAGAAATAAAGTTGTTCATTGTTAGCTGATATTAACTCACGCTGCATTTACCAATGTTTATAAGCATGCATCTGAAATATGAATAATGTAATTATGTATTAGTAAATGCCGAACTATGATTAATAACTGCTCTACATGTGAAAATTATTGTATTACTGGCGGACTTTCAAAACCTTATTGCAAGTTGTGACAAAAAGTCCATTCAAATTTCAAATAAACTTTTATTTTGTAATTTAGACCTTTTTTTGTCTTGACAGTTGATTTCTAAACTTTTCTGAAGAATCAGAATAAGCTGTATTCGCCAAGTGTGCACAAACACACAAGGCATTTTTTAAAGTGCATGCAGCTGCACGACTCTCAAGGACTTCACTCCTATGTCAGCCTACAATACCAGGGATTTTGGTTTGAGAGCAATTAAAGTGTCCCTTTTACCTTTTCAAAGGGTTATTTCACCTAAAAAAAACTTATTATTTACCCAGTGGTTCCAAACTTTTATGAGTTTCTTTCTTCTGGTAAACACAAAGAAAGATTTTTAAAGAAAGCTGAAAACCTGTAACCACTGACTTCCGTAGTAGGAAAAACAAATACTATGAAAGTCAATGGTTACAGTTTTTTAGCATTCTTCAACATAACAGAAGAAAAAAAAAAATCTCTTCAAGGCTGTATTGGTGTATGCTGGAAATACTGTGTTTAGCTCTTAAAGCTAAAAAAGCCCATTTGTTACAAATCACCAGCGATCTAGCATTTTGAGATCGCTGGAAAACTACAAATGCCACTTTAAAGAACTACATATCCTATCAGGCACCTCACAAAAATCAGTTCCAGATTATTTGCACATTGCTGTAAATCATGGAGACTGATTACATGGACTATATACACACACCTCACATTCACACATACAGTGCTGAGTCTTGTTGGCTGTAACATTACAAAGCGTTCGATTGTCCAGCCTTGCTGTGTTTTCTGACCCTTGTTTTGCCACCTGTATCGACCTCTTTGTCTGTGACCATGACTAAGCTTAGGGATTACCCTCATGATACGGTTTTCTCCGGTTTTGACTATTGCCTGCCTGAGTAGGCTGTAAATTAAACTGCTTTTGGACCCTCTCCTCTGCTGTCCCCGACTCCTTGCTACACTATCATCTATTTGCATTTACTACTAAGCAATATTTGAATATTTATTAAATATATTGAATATTTGAGTCCCAAAACACACTTGTCAGCAGCAAATCAGCGCTAAGGGGCGTGCCTATTAACAAAAGCAGAGATATCTGGGACGTGGTCTTGTTGGGTCATGGATGTGTTGGTTTTGATGCTTTGTATTATCAACATTGTTTGCCAAAAATTTGTTAGTGCATCTTTAAAAAGCATTCAAATGATTTGCTTGTTGTTCCAGGAGTATCTGTGGCGCAAGTTGTAAAGGTTCCGCCCTCATTTTGAAGTGTGGGGGCGGGGATTGGCAACTCATTTGCATATAAAAAGAGACACATACAACAACTGTGTGTTTTGCTTTCACCCAAAACGGGGCATTTACTGCATGATATAACAAACGATCTCTGAGGTATTTTGATCTGAAATTTCACAGACACATTTCGTGGCCACCCAAGACTTATATTATATCCTATAAAAAGAACATAATAGGACCCCTTGGTACTTTCAATCGGCAATGATGCATTTAAATCGATCAAAAGTGACAGTAAAGACATTTATGATGCTATAAAAGAAGGCTTTCAAATAAATGATGGACCTTTTTAGCTTTAAGAGCTAAATGCTGTGTTTCCAGCAATTCTCTTCCATCTTTTGTACACATGCAGTTTTATAAACAGCAATTTATTCTCAGGAAAACATTTATGTGGACTCCCAAGAGCTTGTATAAGATATATGACACATATAACGAAAGCTTATAATGTTTAGGATGTGTCTTAAGCATTGTCATAACATGTAATAATAGTGCGATTGACGTAAATGAGCCTTTTAAGTGCTTTAGCTGGTCAAAAATCACCCATTTTTATAGCAGAATTATTATTATTATTATATTTTATCATGAAGTTTTATTATTGTATTGTATTGTATTATTATATTTTATGAAGGTTGTACATATTTAGGGCAAAACGGTTGTCCTTCAGGTCAGTTTTGACACCACAAAAGCTACTGGCAAATACATGCACACTCCAACACACACAATAAGAACCTGCTGCTTTAACTTTTATGAATACTGTCTTGCTAAAAACGTTTTACTCTCTCGCAGATACTTTTAGTTTTAGATACTTTTGCACTTTTAATTATATAATTAATTATTACTTTTTAATTGGTTTATCTTTTCCATCTTATTTTGTGTTAAAAATATAAAAAAAACAGAGATTTGAAAAGATTTGAATATTTTTTTAACACAAAATAAGATGGAAAATTAAACAAATAAAAAATTTATAAGAAATTTATCAATCAATAATAATAATAATAATAATAATAATAATAATAATAATAATAATAATAATTATTATTATTATTATTATTATTATTATTATTATATTTACTGTTATCCACTGTGCTGCTGTTACTGGAAAAAGAAGCAACACTGTGTTGTTGTCATTTGTTTTGACTCCTTTTACATCATATAGAAAGTTCTGTAATGTTCAATACAAAAACAATGCAAGTAGCGCGATGTAAATGATCCACAAATAATGGTGTGACCCTATAATTGCTTTGGGTTACCGGGGACTCTTATTGCTGATAAATAGGCTTCTCGAGATCTTGTTTGATCAGGCTCATTATCAGATTTACTCGTGGTTTTTAAAAAGAAAAAAATTAAGCTTGACTGCCTCTTTGCTATTTTGAAAATACAGATATTATTTAGGTTAGCTGATATGCCATTATTTTTTTTAGCTGCTCACAAAACAATAACCACCAACCAATGAGTGACTGTAAACATAAGAAAGATGATTGGTTGAAAATATTGTTCAGGACCACATGAATTTTGCTTTAACTTGCACATGGTGACTGCGCACACACAGCCTTTGCTTGCACTCACTCACTCACGCGCGCACGCACGCACACACACACACAGGTATTCTCAATGGACAAGTTAATGCAGAGTCAATTAAAATAAATACCGGTAAGCAAAATACAAATATCCCTGAACAGGATCCGACAAGATCCGGCTCAAATTAAGCACTGATTTATATACATTTATCTACATATAATGTTCCGCTGGGCAGTAACTTAGTACACTTTTTTTAAAAGTGTTGTGAATGAAGTGCGCTGGGACGAATGTCCGCGTGTGCCCAACAGAAATGAGGCAGCCAGCCAGACACGAGAGAAAACACTCCATGGCAAAGCTGCTCTAACTTTTACTGAGAACTGAGAAGTGTTTCTCTGCCTGTGTCAAGCCAAGCTGATGTCCCGCCCCCAGAGCCATATACTCCACCGTGAATTGGTAGGTTCGTTTAGCTCTGCACACAACATTGTAAAGTGCCATACATATTAAACTTGCAGGCCGTACTAACATTAAACTTTAAAATTAAGGTGGGGGCCACAAATTATCATCCCACAAGCCACGAGTTTGAGACCCCTGTTATAAACCTTACCATTTCGTTGGAGTGCATTGAGTGCCCTGTTCTGTGCGTCTGAATGGCTGTATTTAAATTTCTGTCGTGTTTCGTCTGGTGCAAACTGCCAAATTGCTTATCACTGCAAAAATCATTACGCAGCGTGTTGTTAGGACAGGCGGATACAATGTAACCTGCTCACCTAATGTTTACGTTTATAATATTCATATTATTTGCAAATTATTACCCACCTCATGTGGAACTCTGAATCTGTGTCTATTTTAGGAGTCTGCTACTGTCCACCGGAGGTCACATTTTGGTTGCGGATACATACTTTGAGAGCCTTCATGACAGAATGAACGCTCTTTTCCACCAAAGCAACCCGGGATGCTGAAATATAATTGGCTAAACTGGCATTTGGCGGGTTAAATGACCAAAACAAAGACAGCCATTCCAGCACGTAAAGCACATTGGCGCATTGTTTAATTTTTAAATAAACAAGAATGTTCACCTAGCATGCTTCTTAAATATCTGCAAACATATTATGGTATTTTCATGCTTTAGAAGAGTCAAAACACTAAGTTAAAACACTGTGCTGTATTTAGAGGAATACGCATCTCCAGCAACCTCTGCCACCTGAGACAGGTGCACGTCTCTAATATACGCTGCATTTAGAGCTCATGGAAGTGAGATGACTGTGCGCAGTAAAAAGTGCCCCTGGATGTCTAATCTGGTGAGCGCATCAGTTCCTATCAGCAGAAGCAGCCTTCACAGCAAATTGCCTCTCAGAGTCCTCCTCAGCGACGGGCTAATGGCCTCGCATTGAATCACATTGTTTCAGTTTAGCCGCCGCAGAGAAGGGAAAGCCAAAGAATGTAATCAAATAGCCGAAGGACAGGCGGCCTAAAGAGCTCTGACGGGGTAAGACATAGGTAACGCCTGCTGTTTAGCGCTGTCCTGTTTTAGTAATACGCTCTAGTAAGCCTTCGTTGTCACTGATTTTATTTGAGACGTACAGTTGAAGTCAGAATGATTCGCCCTCCTGTGATTTTTTAAATCCTTTTTAAACAATGATTAACAGAGCAAAGGATTTTATCACAGTATTTCCTATACCAGACCTCCAAAATGGTCTTGCTCGGGTTGCTAAGTCTTTTCCGACTGATCCAACTTTTGGTTTTCCGAAAAACGTCCCGGGACTGTCGGAAAAATCCCATAGACTTAACATTGAGTCAAACTTCGTGAGTTCATAACTCTGCATCAGACTGTCACACAGACTTCTAACTGGGCTCATTTAACTCAGACTACCTAACTGCCAATAACTGATGAGCTTTTAACTTTCTGGCCACGCCCTAGCAACCACTTTTGGGACCCTAGAAACTGTCCCATAGACTTCCAATGCAAAAGATTGTCATTGACTTTACATTGGATCAAACGTTGTGAGCTCATAACTCTGCATCAGACTGTCCTACAGACTAATGGCTGAGCTCATTTAACTCAGTCTAGCCAGCAGCCAATCACCGATGGCTTTTTAACTTTCTAGCCACACCCTAACAACCAGATACTGCATCTTAGCAACTGTCCCATAGACTGCCATTATAAAGGCCCAGATTGATATTGTCATGCTGAGGTGTTATAGAGACATGGGGGTTGTTTTTAACTGTACATACTGGCAAGAAGCTTTGATACATCATCAGTCTAAGCTGTCAATCAACTCCATAGCAACAAAACAGACTAACCTAGCAACTATATAGCAGCAGCTATATCTCAGCATCAGAACATCGTAGAGAAGCGGGGATTGGCTTGTTTGACTCATGCTAGCACACCGTAAATCCTGTATGGTTCACATGCTAGCAATGACTAGCAACATGCTAATAATGATTAGCTAAGTACTTTAACATGCTAGAAATGCTTACACATGAAGGAAAATCTATAGAACACCGTATTATCTATCTATCTATCTATCTATCTATCTATCTATCTATCTATCTATCTATCTATCTATCTATCTATCTATCTATCTATCTATCTATCTATCTATCTATCTATCTATCTATCTATCTATCTATCTATCTATCTATCATACTTTTTAAAACTCTTTAAACTAAATATTACCAACAGGCTTTCTCAAGCCAGCCTCAAAGTTTGTCTCGACGAACTTTAATAATCTAGTTTTATTTAGACTACAATAAAAGCAGTTTTAATTTTTTCAAATCCAGTTTAAGGTCAATATTATTAGGCCCGTTAGGTATTTCTTTTTCAATTCTCTACAGAACAAACCATCGTTATACAGTGCCTAATTACCCTAACTTTAACCTAATGATTTTAGTTAAGCCTTTTTAAGTCACTTTAAATTGAACACAAGTGTCTTGAACAATATCTAGTCAAATATTATGTGTTGTCATCATGACAAAGATAAACTAAATCAGTTATTAGAAATGAGTTAATAAAACTATTATGTTAAAAAAATGTGTTGTTCTTTCTGTTAAACAGTAATTGGGAATACAATATACAGGGGGGCTAATAATTCTGACTTCAATTGTAAAGTAACACGTCTTTTTCCTTTACAAACAGTTGCATTGATCAGCAAGACTTTTTCTTTGACTGAAAAAAAAGGCTCTACAAAAAAATAAAAAAATAAAAAATAAAAAAATACTGCTGTCTTACATTTATTAGTTGAGTCAAATTAACTTTTCTAGTTATCTCAACTTACATCAATCAATCTGACAAACTAAAATATTAAGTTAAAACGTGTATAACATGTGACGCGACAAAATTCCAGCGAGAAGCAATTAGTTCTGTCTGCACCAAACGCAATGTGACACGACAGAAACATTTCAATCCCAGCCATTCATTTAAATATCAGCCACTGCACTGCCAACAAAATGGTAGGATATACAGTAATCAAATTTTGATATATTTAATAATATTAAACATACTGTGACTGATGTGGTTTGAGGCACAGTTTTGACTTTCATTTTCAAACCGTCTGCTAGTTATTTTATTTTCACGCTCTGCTGCTGCTTTCAGTAATATAGCAATAAATGTCACATATAATGGTATTCAAACTTATATTGATAGCATTTAACACTGAGTAACGCATACTCAGTACCTTAAGTCTTAATTGGCATAGTAAAATATGTTTTTGTTTTGCCACAATGTCCAGTAAAATAGAAAAAATTTCTAAAATAGAAATTTTGTGCGTCACCTTCATAGATGGTTAGGATCGTGCCTTTTATCGTGTGTTGCGGCACCACAACATGTGTAGTTAGGACACCGTGCAACTTAATAAAATAAAATTAAAGCTAGATAAATATATATATACATATTGTATGTCAAATTACAGAAAAAAAGACAAAAGCAAGTGTATTTAAAAAATTATAGCTCAACTTAAGTGCATACAATGAAATATAAAAAAACACCAACAAATAAAAAGGTAAATAATAATGTGGCTTATCGATAACATTATCATACAATTTGTTTTAATTTGAACTTAGAAAGGGAAAAGAATCAATTTCCTGGAGCAAATGTTTCCTAAAGGGTGCTAAATGTTCTTAAACTGCTTAGATAAACCTCCAGAAAGTCTTCAGGATGAAGAGGACATCACCAATCCACTGTGTTGGAATTGGAGGTTTCTGATCCTTCCACCTAAGCATTCATTCATTCATTCATTCATTCATTCATTCATTCATTCATTCATTCATTCATTCTCCTTCGGCTTATTTCCTTTATTCATCAGAGGTCGCAGAATGAACTGCCAACTTATCCAGCATATGTTTTACACAGTGGATTCCTTTCCAGCTGCAACCCAACACTGGGAATCATCCATACACACTCATACACTACGACCAATTTAGTTCATCAATTCACCTATAACGCATGTGTTTGGACTGTGAGGGAAACCGGAGCACCCGGAGGAAACCCACGCCAACACGATGAGAACAACTCCACAAACTACATACTTCCAACTGGCCCAGCCGGGACTCGAACAAGCGACCTTCTTGCTGAGAGGCAATAGTGCTAACCACTGAGACACCGTGTCACCTCCACCTAAATATTAGTAATTTAATAGCACAATAAAAGCTATGCAATCAGAGTGTATCTTTGTAAGATTATATGAGATGGGAGAAATCTCAAAAATGGCAATCAGTGGGCAAGCGGAGATTGATATGCCCCCCAAAACAGATATAGTTGTAAAAATATGTGTTGCCTTGATTTTTGTCGTAATATTTCAACAGTGTAGAGACTGACCGTCACAGGTGGGCAGCGGATGGCTCCACCAGTGGTTCTTTTCACAGACCAGCGGCTCTTCATGGCTGAGACGGTAACCAGAGTCACAACCAAAGGACACAGTGGAGCCGATGGAGAAATCCTGACCGTATCGAAGACCATTGACTGGAATCCCTGGATCCAGGCAGGAGTAAGCATCCACTGTTACGCCTGAGAATAATGGGATGAAACAATTTTACAAAACAGAGCACAGAGAGACTTCTGGTGCTAGATGATATGGGGAAAAATTATCATGATAAAAATAATATATTTAAATAAGCCAAGAGTTAAAGTCAAAATGATTAGCCCTCCTAAAGAATTTTAATACTTTGCTTAATGTAGAGAAGATTTTTTGCAACAAAACATAATAGGTTTTCTATTAGCTATACTATACTACACTTTACTGTACTATACTATACTGTACTGTACTGTACTATACTATACTATACTATACTATACTATACTATACTATACTATACTATACTATACTATACTATACTATACTATAATATACTACCCTATACTATCCTATACTACACTACACTACACTACCCTATACTTTACTATACTGTACTACACTACACTATACTATACTATCCTATACTATACTACACTACACTACCCTATACTATACTGTACTACACTACACTATACTATACTACACTACCCTATACTATACTATACTATACTATACTATACTACACTACACTACACTATACTATACTACCCTATACTATACTACACTACACTACCCTATACTATACTGTACTACACTACACTATACTATACTACACTACACTACATTATACTACCCTATACTATCCTATACTACACTACACTACCCTATACTTTACTATACTGTACTACACTACACTATACTATACTATCCTATACTATACTACACTACACTACACTACCCTATACTATACTGTACTACACTACACTACACTACCCTATAATATACTATACTGTACTACACTACACTATACTACCCTATACTATACTATCCTATACTATACTATACTACACTACACTACCCTATACTATACTATACTATACTATACTATACTATACTATACTATACTATACTATAGTAAATTAGATTCGATTAGATTAGATTATACTTTATTATCATTACACATGTACAAGTACAAGGCTACGAAATGTAGTTTAGGTCTAACCAGGAGTGCAATAGCAGCAAGTGCAGGATATATGTTTAAGTTATAAAGTGCAGTTATAAAAAAACTATGGTGATATTTACAGATGGATGTACTATCAACATTATATACTGGCTGTATTAACTATGATCAGAGATTTACAATAAATGAATATACAGTATGTACAGGTTGATATTATTAATCAGCGTTTGCAGATATTTTATAACTGCATATTATACTGATTATATTAAATATTATACTATTTTACTATTAACTACTTTGCTTTGAAGCATTATATTAAACATTTATCAAACATATTATTATTATTTTTGATTTATCACCCATTTGTTCTCCATATTATTTATAAATTCTGTTGACTTCCCACTTACTTTCGTACAGGATCTTGAAGCCACTGTTGGATCTGCTGTTGTCGGTGGTGAAGAGCATGTACAGGTGGTTTCCACTGCTGAAGAGAAACTGAGGCACCTGAGTGCCATTGAACGAACCAATCAGAGGAGAGAGAAGATTGGGCCCATCATGAAGCTCCAGGAAATCACAGTTCAACTCGGTCTGAAATCTGGTAGGAGAAGTCGAGAATAGTTAAATGTCACTGCAGATTTGGTTCGCTACTGTTCAAAGGTTTTTGACTGGAAGCATGTTTGCACCACATAATGATGATGATGATAATAACAATAATAATAATAATAATAATAATAATAATAAAGGTTATTCAATTTGTCATCATTTCACGTTTCATCATCTCACAATGTCGACCTTTATTTTGTAAAACTAGACAATAAAGTTTAAAGGCAAACTTTAAGGTGGCTTGAAAAAGCCATGTTATTAGCATGTTCC
>NC_079453.1:47033476-47092705 GCF_903798145.1 Danio aesculapii
AGGTTCTACTATACATTATACCACACTTTATAAAGTCCCAGAGTCATTATTTTAATATATATTTTAGAAATTGTGTAACTGAGTAGATTTTACTTTAAACAAACTAAACTATTTGACATTATACATCACTTTACATACTTGCATCTACAAAATCCCACAGAAGCTAGAGTAAGGTGTTAGGATGGCTGGTGGGCGACTGTTAGTCTGTCACTCTGTTTCTTTGACCATATGAATAGTGTTACAGCATAATTAGAAACACGCTGGGCAAAATACAACGGATTGACAAGGATCTTAATATCGGATGACAGGCTGTTCAGCACCACACACCCTCCGGTTTACATGCCCTATTAACCCTCATCTCTGTGACCCACAGGTGACTGTCTACTCCATTTAAAGTCACACACTAAAAACAACTAGGCCTAACTGTCCACTTAATTGCAGGGTTTCTGCAGGTTTAACCAAGTTAATTTTAATACTTTTAAAGCATTTTTAAGAGCATATTGAATGAAATTTAAGCATATACAGGTTGTGGAAATAAAAATGTATACATTTAGCTGAAAAGTCCTATTCTTTGGTTTTTAGATTTGTCATTTCATTCAAAACTATAGCAGACCAAGTGTTGGAGGCATTTTAACCTTTGTCTTTATGCACTTCCTGACTACGGGACAACGTCTCGAATAGCTGATTAAATTCACACCTATTCCTATGAATGGGGACTGTAATGTTGATGAGGTCAAGGCTGGGAAATGCAGTTTATCTTGTTGACTCCAGTACTTCATTTGCATTCTTAGAAACCTCCACCTAGCCACTCCCCTCCTCCTAAAAACATATTATAGATAGGACATCTTTGTCTCAAATCAGACTTGTTAAATTTGCAGACTGTAGACTTGTAAGAGACTCCTGTAGGCTCTTGTAGAGTCATGGACTTCTTGAAGACGCTGTTTGACTGCACGTTTAAATAAAGAAATTATGTTTGTTCGAGTCTCCTGCACTTGGTTCTCATTTTTTACAACAACATGGTGCTGTGACCCAGATAAAGACCGAAATCTTAATTTTTTCCATCAGCTTGGTGCCGTGATCCGGATAAAGACCGAAATCTTCCTTTTTTCCAACAGCTTGGTGCTGTGACGTGGATGCAGACTGAAACCTTCATTTTTTCCATCAGCTTGGTGCCGTGACCCTGATAAAAGGGAAATCTTCATTTTTTTTCCATCAGCTTGGTGCCGTGACCTAGATAAAGACGGAAATCTTTATTTTTTTCTATCAGCTTGGTGCCGTGACCCGGATAAAGACCGAAATCTTAATTTTTTTCCATCAGCTTGGTGCCGTGACCCGGATAAAGACCGAAATCTTAATTTTTTTCCATCAGCTTGGTGCCGTGACCCGGATAAAGACCGAAATCTTTATTTTTTTCCATCAGCTTGGTGCCGTGACCCGGATAAAGACCGAAATCTTAATTTTTTTCCATCAGCTTGGTGCCGTGACCCGGATAAAGACCGCAATCTTTTTTTTTTTTTTTTAATCAGCTTGGTGCCGTGACCCGGATAAAGACCGAAATCTTAATTTTTTTCCATCAGCTTGGTGCCGTGACCCGGATAAAGACCGCAATCTTTTTTTTTTTTTTTATCAGCTTGGTGCCGTGACCCGGATAAAGACCGAAATCTTAATTTTTTTCCAACAACTTGGTGCCGTGAACCGGACAAAGACTGAAATCTTAATTTTTTCTATCAACTTGGTACCGTGACCCGGATAAAACCAGAAATCTAAATTTTTCCATCAGCTTGGTGCCATGACCCGGATAAAGACTGAAATCTTCATTTTTTCCATCAACTTGGTGCCGGGACCTGGATAAAGACTGAAATCCTCATTTTTTCCATCAGCTGGGTGCCGTGACCTGGATACAAGTTGAAATCTTCTTGTTTTTCATCAGCTTGGTACTGTGACCCGGATAAAGACTGAGATCTTGATTTTTTCCATCAATTTGGTGCCCTGACCTGGATAAAAACGGAAATCTTCATTTTTTTCCATCAGCTTAGTGCCGTGACCTGAATAAAGACCGAGATCTTCATTTTTTCCAACAACTTGGTGCCGTTACCTGGATAAAGACATACATCTTAGTTTTTTCCATCAGCTTGGTGACCCGGATAAAAAACTGAAATCCAAGTTTTTTCCATCAGCTTGGTGCCGTGACCTGGATAAAAACTGAAATCTTCATTTTTTTCAACAGCTTGGTGCCGTGACCCGGATATACTGAAATCTTTTTTTTTTTTTTTACAACTTGGTGCCGTGACCCGGATAGACTGAAATCTTCATTTTTTTACAACACAGTTCTAAATGCCAGGCATTTTTTTCTAATATACCAGTTTCAAACATTTCCACTTGTCCTTTAAAAATGATTATAATTTAATACATTTAATGATACAATAATAATAATAATAATAATAATAATAATAAGAAGAAGAAGAAGAAGAAGAAGAAGAAGAAGAAGAAGAAGAAGAAGAAGAAGAAGAAGAAGAAGAAGACGAAGACGAAGAAGGAGAAGAACAAGAAGATGAAGAAGAAGAAGATGAAGAAGAAGAATTATACCTAATGAACTATTAAACAAATGTTCTCATAAGTAAACTAATCAAACTATTATGGCAAATAGAGTTAAAAATTAAATGTTTTTTTCAAATAAAAAGTTAAAAGACTTATAGAGAGGTAGCTATACATGAACAAAGGAAGAATTAAGACCTCTTAAAAAAAGATTTAAGACCTACAACACAAATATCAGTAGACTTTTTAAGGCCTGAGATTGAGTTTTTTTAGACTTAAGACATTTTAAGACTTTTTAAGATCCCACAGACACCCTGCATTTGGGACTCCTGTCCACTTCTGCTGGCAGCTGGGCTTAATAAATACCTTCACATTTTGGGATGGGGCCGCTCCACATCACCTTTCCACCGTTCAGCTCACAAGTGATGGTTTCGGCTCCCTGGGTCTTAATGAAGCCATCCTCACAGATGATGGAGATGGAGCTGCCCAGCTGGAAACTGTCACCAAAACGCCTGGCATTCAGTGGGACGCCGGGATCTGGACACTCGTTATGGCCAAACGCTGAAAGAGGGAATGATATACTAAGACAGTCATCTGGAACTAAAAAGTGTCATGAAGATGCTTTTACTGGGTACACTGTAAAAAAGAAACACTGTACACTGTTTCCATATCTCACAAGTGTTTTTCGTTTATTTACAGTTGTGAATTGCATTAAAAGATGTTGATCTCTGCTCTGTTGACTTTTGAAGTTGAAATTTCAACTCTACGGTTTAACAAAGTGACTTTTATTTACAATTTAGTAGTTTGAAATATTCTAATGTATAAGAAGTAATATCTAGAGAAATAAGTCTATAAAATAACAGAAAATGTAGTGCAGTTTATTACAAGGTGGTTGTAGCGCAATATACAACACCAACACAGACAATATAGCACTTTAAACTATTAAAAATGTTCATAAACGTCAATTTTTCTAACTTTTCAAGGTTAAAAGTTGTTGAAAGAAAGATCAAGGTCTCATAATGCGACTCAAAAGCATCAATAAATGAGGGGAAATAACAATAAATACATGAATCACAAAATATGGAAAACTGCTAATTTACAGAAAATGTTTACACTTATTTTTTATACTATTTCTAAATATTGTTGGCTAAATATACAGGATACTTTAATAAAAAAAAGCAACAACTAAAGAAACTACTATACCAAACACTTGCCTAAATTTTGACCTTTATGTACAAAACATTTACATTTAAAATATTTAGACTGAAAAAATACTGCTGACTAAATGTAAACAGGGTTTCTGCAGGCTTCACTGAGTTAAATTTAAGACTTTTAAAGACATTTGTAAGACTATTATGAGTTAAATTTTAGACTCATACAGGGCTAAATGCTAAGAATTCTTTTAAATGGCCCAGATGGAAAATATTTTTATTTGCCCTATCAAAATAAATAATAATTTTTGATAATACAATAATAATAATTTAATAATAAAACTATTTAAATATTTTATATATATTTTTAGCAAGCTATTTTAAAATACTGTGTAAAAACAAGCAAGCTCTACTTGTATCCAACATAAAACTTTCTTTAAAATAAAGTTTAAAATTTAGTTTAAAATTTTAAGTTTAATTTAGTGTTTTAAAACCTATATTAAACTAAATTAATGCACAACCATCTGTCTAGGCTAGTGTCCCCAGCAGTAAATACATGGAGCACTTTTAAACAAATGTTATTGTAAGGAAAATAATAGTTAAAATGACCTTTTTAAATAAAAAAGTTTAAAGTTTTATTAAGATGGATTGTTGGTGATTGTATGGGTTTTGACCAGATTGGGTAGCAATACATGAATAAAGGAAAATTAAGACCTGTTTAAAAAAATAAATAAGGCCTGCAACACAAATTTCTGTAAATTTCAGACTTTTGAAGGCCTAAAATTTAGATTTTGAGATTTAAGACATTTTAAGACTCCGCGGACACCCTGTATAAATAATAATCATTTTGTCAAAAGAATGCCCAGAAGACTTTTGGACTGTTTTTACAGTGTAGCTGTTTGTATGTTACTGTTAATCTGCTGCTGCAAAGAAAAATCTACCTACAAGCACAAAAAAAAGTTACCTGTTATAACTGGAGTCATAAGTCAGGCATGTCCAAGCTCGGTCCTGGAGGGCCGGTGTCCTGCAAAGTTTAGTTCCAACCCCAATCAGACACACCTGGGCTAGCTAATCAAGCACTTACTAGGCTTTCTAGAAACATCCGTGCAGGTTTGTTGAGGCAAGTTGGAGCTAAAATCTGCAGGACACCGGCCCTCCAGGACCGAGTTTGGACACCCCTGTCATAAGTGGACTAAGTGGAAACGTCTTTGGTCTCAAAATCAAAATAATGAGAATCCATGGTGCTTTGTAAGACAGGTTTGTACTCCAAGTCTTGTTAATTGGCATTAAATGAGACCTAGACTGTGCAGTTTTGTTCAACGTGTGATGTCATTTCAAATTAAATATGCTGATAGGGCGGGGCATAATGAGTAGCCCCTCCCCTTTAAAATTAGCCACTAGTGTTTTGTTATTACAGTTCTGCCAATATATAATCGCATTGCTGAGTCTGTTTATTCTGTTAAGTCTGTTTATTTATATTTCGATTGTCTACTAAACAAACCACTGTTGTCCAATGACTTGCCTAATTGATCTAATTTGCCTAATTAACCCACTTAAGCATTTAAATTGCACTTTAAGCTCAATACTAGTATCTTGCAAAATATCTAGTCAAATATTATGTGCTGTCATCATAGCAAAGATAAAAGTAATCAGTTATTAGAAAGTTATAAAACTATTATGTTTAAAATTGTGTTATCTCCATTAAACTAGAAACTTGCAACAAATATTATTAGTATTTGTTTTTTATTTCACTGTAGGGATAATAATTGTGCGGCGAGATACTGCAGATAATATTAGAGCATGTGATTGGTCAGAAGATCAGCTGAAGTTTTCTGTGAGGATATTAATTGTTTATCCATATTGGTGGAAGTCTGATACTGCAAGCTATGTATGCTTACATCTTCTAAATGTGTATTTTAGCAGTGATTTGGAGCATTATGGAGCATGCTTATAAACACTCAGCGGCCACTTTTATTAGGTACACCTGTCGAATTGCTTGTAACGCAAATTTCTAATCAGCCAATCACATGGAAGCAACTCAATATGTTTAGGCATGTAGATATGGTCGAGACGATCTGCTGCAGATTAAAACAAGGATCAGAAAAGGGATGAAAGGGGATTTAAGTCACTTTGAACGTGGCATGGTTATGGTGCCAGTCAGGCTGGTCTGAGTATTTCAGAAACTGCTGATCTACTGGGATTTTCACACACAACCCTCTCTAGGGTTTACAGAGAATGGTCCGAAAAAGAGAAGATATCCATTGAGGGGCAGTTCTGTACACAAATGCCTTGTTGATGGACAGAGGAGAATGGCCAGACTGGTTCGAGCTAATAGAAAGGCAACAGTAACTCAAATAACCACCTGTTACAACCGAGGTATGCAGAAGAGCATCTCTGAAGCACACAACACGTCCAACCTTGAGGCAGATGGGCTACAGCAGCAGAAGACAACACCGGGTGCCACTTCTGTCAGCTAAGAACAGGAAACTGAGGCTACAATTTTCACACTTCGGTCCCATTAGTACAAATTGATCATCACAACAGCCTACCTGAGTATTTTTGCTGACCATGTCCATCACTTCATGACTACAGTGATGGCTAAAGCACGAATCATCTCACACTGGTTTCTTGAACATGACAATGAGTTCACTATATATCAATACATTAGAGCACCTTTGGAATGTTGTGGAACGGGAGATTCGCATCATGGATGTGCAGCCAACAAATCTGCAGCAACTGCGTGATGCAATCATATCAATATGGACCAAAATCTCTGAGGAATATTCCCAGTACCTTGTTGACTCTATGCCATGAAGAATTAAGGCAGTTCTCAAGGCAAAACGGGTCCAACCCGGTACTAGTAAGGTGTACCTAATAAAGTGGCCGGTGAGAGTATAATAGAATAGTTCACTTCCATACTAAAAAAATAATAATCTGTCAACATTTTCTCCATGTGTTCCAAACATTAAACTGTTTTATTTTCTTTCTTCTAAAAAAATCTAAGTATTGAAACAGTTGATGGTCACAATTAAGTGAAACTTCTTCATTCTTAAAGTGAATTACTTCTTTAAGACAAACACACTGATGCTAACACTCGAATCAAAGTTGAACTTCAGTGCTACTTTAAAGTTGTTGACCTTCCAGCTGTTTTTATCATAACTCCATGAAGCATATCTGGAGGCTCAAGGCGAGTGGCCAAGAAAGCCGCTGTCCCTGCAATAGCCAGAGCGTCTGATGGATGTCTAGTGACAGGACAGGCCCACAAGAAGGACATGACGTTTGTCAGAATGAATACAGATTTAACGTTCTCCATCATGGTCTTGACAGCTCTTAACAGACAATAGTTGCGTGTCAGTCTGCTTAAGAACTTCGTATTAGTGTGGGGCTTTAAGGATACCCTAATATGCATGCAAACTGATGGCCACTTTAAGGACTTTTAAGTGACATTTCAGATCTCCTTAAAGAAAGTCCATCAAGAAGTCATTGTGTAGATTAAAGTCATGTTTGTGCGTGAGCAGAAAGATTAATTATTATACTAGCATTTGATTGAAGATGCTGTAAATTATCAAAAAAATGTTGATACTAATAAAAAAATTTATAGTGACCTTTGTTTAATATCCTTTATTCAGTCTAAATTTGTATGAGTGTGTGTGTGTGTGTGTGTGTGCGTGTGTGCGTGTGTGTGTGTGTGTGTGTGGATATTTTATACTAAAACAATATTTAGACAATAGAAATATTACCAATATACAAGAAAAAAGAATAAATGTACTGATCATTTGAATAAATATTATTATTTGGAATAAAATATATATACTTAATATTTAGACTGAACAGACTGAACAAATGACATTTCATAAATAGTACTGATTAAACTTAAAGCACAATTTCATAAAAATTATGAAAATACAGATTTATTACATATTGTTAATTAAAATAGTTATACTAGACATAAATAAATATTTATAAATATAGTCAATATTTATAGTATCTATAGTAACTGAAAGTATCTAAATATAAAGGATACTTTTATTAAAGAAAAAAAATACTATAATAAGTTTTTGACTAAATATTGACATTTTGTACAAACCTATTTACATGTAATTATTTAGACTGAAAGAGAGATGATTTATAAACATTGCTAGCTCTAAAATATTCTCTATAAAACTCTGATTATAAATAACAATAATAATAATTTTATTAAGATTAAGAGCTTTTTGGAATAAATGTAATTTACCTTAAAATATTAATAACAAAATGCTAATTCTGTTTGACTATACATACTGTACATGGATATTTTGAGCAAAAGACTAAAACCTATGACTAAATGTCCTGTAAAAAAACCTTATCAATCAATCAATCAATCAATCAATCAATCAATCAATCAATCAATCAATCATCAATCAATCAATCAATCAATCAATCAATCAATCAATCAACCAACCAATCATTCAACCAACCAACCATCCACCCATCTATCAATTATTTAACCAACCAACCAACCAATAAACCATCTAGCCATCCATCCATCCACCAATCAATCAATCAACCCACCAATCATTCAACCAACCAACCAACCATCCATCCACCATTCAACCAACCAACCATCCATCAATTAATTCCATCCGTCAATCAATTAACCAACCAACCAACCAACCAACCATCCATCCATCTATTATCAATCCACCAACCAACCAACCAACCAACCAACCAACCAACCATCCATCCATCTATTATCAATCCACCAACCAACCAATCAACCAACCATCCATCCAACCAACCAACCAACCAACCAACCAACCAACCAACCAACCAACCAAACGTCCATCCATCTATTATCAATCCACCAACCAACCAACCAACCAATCAACCAACCATCCAACCAACCAACCATCCATCCAACCATCCATCCATCCATCCATCCATCCATCCATCCATCCATAAATCCATCCATCCAATCACCCAACCGTCTATCCATCAATCAACCATTCAACAATTTAACCAATCAACCAACAATCCATCTATCCATCTATTAATCAACCGTTCAATCATTTAACAATTCAACCAACCATCCAACAAACCATCCATCCATCAATCCATCAACCAACCAACCAACCAACCAACCAACCGTCCATCCATCTATTATCAATCCACCAACCAACCAACCATCCAACCAACCAACCAACCAACCAACCAACCAACCAACCAACCATCCATCCAACCATCCATCCATCCATCCATCCATCCATCCATCCATCCATCCATCCATCCATCCATCCATCCATAAATCCATCCATAAATCCATCCATCCAATCACCCAACCGTCTATCCATCAATCAACCATTCAACAATTTAACCAACCAACCAACAATCCATCTATCCATCTATTAATCAACCGTTCAATCATTTAACAATTCAACCAACCATCCAACAAACCATCCATCCATCCATCCATCCATCCATCCATCAATCAATCAATCGTAGCTGTTAAGAAAAGGCAGTAACTACCATCATTTTGAATGAAGTCCATTTTGAATGAATCACACCAAATGCTTTAAAATCAACATTTCCTCTCATGCTGAACTCATGCCTCATATATGCTCAACAAATGCTCCATGCACACATGATGCCCATCAGTAATGCACTGAAATTCAAATGCAGATGAATTGATTAAGAGAGTTAAACGCACTGGTGTAAGTGATGTTGAATCCTCTGCCGGACATGGAGTGGTCCGCCTGGAACTCCAGCCTCAGGATGTTGCTGTTGCTGGTGAGATGTGAGGGCACCTCTGCCCCGGTAAAGCGGCCCAGAACTGACGAGTCCAGCATTTCTCCATCCTTCACCGTCAGGATGTCGTATGGAGCCTCCAGGTCAAAGTCATTGAAGGCCAAGTGGATGCGGCTGCCGGGCTCTGATAGGATCAGCCACACGCAGTTCAGGTTGTTCCCATAGCCCTCCGGGTAATCCGGAGACAGGACCGTGCCCATGGGAGCAGTGAAGTTGGAGAGACAGGGAACTGAAAGAACAAAATGCAACAGAATGAACACGTTTAATCCCAACAATCACAATGGAGATTTCTGGAAATTTCTCAATAGTGGCAATTAGTCGTAGTTGGGTAATTTTAGAGTGCAGCGAATAGGAGAGTATCCTGTTTATTATTATTATTATTATTATTATTATAACCTTTATTTTTCCAGGAAAGACACATTGAGATTAAAAATCTCTTTTACAAGAGCGTCCTGACCAAGATTAGTCAGTACACGTCACATGGGTCTAACAAACAACAAACAAAAAACAATTAACAGTTAACATGAATCACACTGACAAACTATTCAATCCTCTACAAGCCTGTGTTTCAACTTCTAAATTATTTAAAGTCTTTTTAAAAGCATTAAGTGAAATCAACTCTTTAAACTGCAACTTTGTTTGTAGATTATTCCATGCAATAGGTGCTGCGTATTTAAAAGCCTTTTTCCCCATCTCAGTCCGCACTTTAGGAACAGACAGTAAATAAATATCCTGTGATTGAAGGCCATAGTTAAGAACAGGCTTTTTACAAATGTAATTCTGTAGATATGATGGGAGTAAACCCAGGATAGATATGTAAACAAGGATATGCCAATGCTTGAGCCTATGACTGGACAAAGGCCAACTTACCCTAGCATACAGCACACAATGATGAGTAAGGGATTTAAAATTAGTTATAAATCTTAGTGCACCATGGTAAACAGTATCCAATACATGCAGACTTTGAGACGAAGCATGCATATAGTTAACATCACCGTAGTCCAATATTGACATAAATGTTGCATCAACCAGCTTATTTTTAATTCAATTCAATTTACCTTTATTTGTATAGCGCTTTTACAATGTAGATTGTGTCAAAGCAGCTTCACATGCTATTTTAAAATTCAAAACAAACTAAGCAAAAGCTAGGTTCTACTACTACTACTCATGGTGCAGAGATTGAATTGGTGTCCCAGTATAAATATCTTGGAATTGTTTATTGATGATACACTTTCTTTAGTTTTCACATTCAGCAGTTGGTGAAGAAATTAAAAGGGATTTTAGGCTTCTATTTTAGAATTAAGAATTCCATCTGAGCCTGGTTTCTCTCAAGGTTTTTTTTCTTCACTTTCACCAATTGGGTTTTTTCCACGCCGCTGTCTCCATTACCTTGCATGGTTCGAGATCTGTAGAGCTGCGCATCGATGGATTTACTCTCAAGTGTTTGGACTCTCAGTAGTGATTAATAACCACACTGAACTGAGCTAAACTATATATAGCTATATATTTATAACAAAAAGAAGAGACCCCAATACTGAACCCTGTGGAACTCCTTTAGTTACATTCAAAGTACTAGAAACAAGGCCATCCACTTGCACACATTGATTTTGATTTGTAAGATAATTTTAAACTGATAATTTTTTGGAGCAATAATAAAATAAAAACTACATGATGGTGTTATCAAGACTTCCAGAAACAGGAAAAAACAGTGTGAGACTGATAACAGTAGCCAGAACAGAAAAAAAGGTCAGATTAACTGTCGTGCCCCCATAGACACTGCATTAGAAATGCCTCGCATAAGTGGTAATTGTTTTTCTGTTATTTGATGCAAAGTTGATATAATGCATACATTAATACATATAAATGTTCATACATTTTGTTTTGTTTTTTAATCAAAATATTAAAAACTATAAAGGATTTAAGATGCTGATGACTGTTAAATGCGTCATAACAGGATTCTGAAAAGACTCCTTTATGATCGTGTTTAGTTTGTTTATTCCTGGAAGCTCTAAAAGTTTTTTTGGAAACCAACTTTATATGATGCATATAAATTCTTAAAGGTCCTGTGAAATTAAAACACCATTGGCTTTTTATTTATTTATTTTTTACAAAGAAGAAGAACTACTATACAGTTGAGGTCAGAATTATCAGCCCCTGTATTATTAGCCTCCTTGTTTATTTTTTTTCCCAATTTTGGTTTAACGAAGAGAAGATTTCTTCAACACATTTCTAAACATAATAGTTTTATTAACTCATTTCTAATAACTGATTTATTTTATCTTTGTCATGATGACAGCAAATAATATTTGACTAGATATTATTCAAGACACTTCTATACAGCTTAAAGTGACATTTAAAGGCCTTTTAACTAGATTAATTAGGTTAACTAGGCAGGTTAGGGTAATTAGGCAAGTTATTGTTTAACGATGGTTTGTTCTGTAGACTATCAAAAATATAGATATATAGCTTAAAGGGGCTAATAATATTGGCCTTAAAATGGTTTTCAAAAAAATTTAAACTGCTTTTATTCTAGCTGAAATAAAACAAATAAGACTTTCTCCAGAAGAAAAAAAATCATCAGACATACTGTGAAAATTTCCTTGCTCTGTTAAAAAAAATTTGAAAAGGAAAGAAATAAAATAAAAATAAAAAGGGGGCTAATAATTCTGACTTCAACTGTATTTTGCCCCTCTTGTTATGTTTCAGTTGAGATTACATCAAACATTGAATAACAAATGTTTGCATTTTGTATCTTGTATTGTCAATTGTTGTGTATGTCTGTTGAACCAAATTTGTAAGTCATTAAGAAAGTTTTTTTTTAATGCACATTTTAAAGCCCTTCACAAGACATTTGAGAGCAAAAACAGAAAAAAACAGAACAGTCGAAAACTAAATTAGAAAGACAAAGGCTTGTTATGAAGCATTCTTAATTGTCACAATTATGATCCTGTCTTTTTGCTTATTTCTGGAAGCTCTAAAAGTGATTTTGTTGCCTTTGTAAATTAACTTTTATATATATTTTTTATTAATGTTTTTCAAAAAGACAACTGTGGTGCTGGTATGTCATAACAACATGTACAGCAGTCCTTGTTATGCATTCAACTCCATACAAATTCGTATAGGTCCCATAAAATTAATAAAGTATTAATAGAAATAAAGTTTTTTAGATGTTAGCATCAGTATGCTAGTATGCAAGGATATCTAATCAAGTGTGCTCCAAATAAGTGACAAAATTTGCATTTAGAAGATATAAACTTGATATAAATATCCAAAGCTTGCAATGATTTCAATGATTTTTTTGACATCACCAAAAACTACACTCCAAAAAAAGACTTTTGCTGTTTGTTCTTCTTGTTCTAACTTCTTATTTAAAAAGAGTTGAAACAACACAATTCTTATTTATTTTTATTTTTTGGAATAACCTTACTGTTTTATGTTCAACCAACTTAAATTAGTAGAAATATTTCAGTTAACTTAATCGATTTGTGTTGGAACACAATGAAAGAATTGTCTGGAACCCAGCATTTTTTACAGTTTCTCATCAAATCTTCTGACCAATCAAATGCTTTTAAGTATCTGCCATGCCCCGCCCCCTTCAAAACATTCTCATTTGCTTTTCATTTGATGCGCTTGAGCTTAACCACTCCCACTGGCAGAGCTGTGATAGACTAAACCCTATTGGATGTTTTTACAAAAGGGAGGAGCTATTATATGTCCTGCCCTGTCCTCATGTTTCAGTTGAGATTACATCATCAAACATCAAATAAAGAATGCACATTTAAAGCACTTCACGAGACCTCGAAGATCAAAACCAGAAATAAAAGATTATAAACCAAAATTAGAAAGATATCACTGGGAAAGTTCCAGAAAGAAGACAAGATAAATACAAATAAATAAATACACTTTAAATTAAATTAAATTCCCAATTAAATTTAGCTACATTTTGCTTAATTTTGAATGAAGTTTTGGATATTCCAGATTTTCAGCATCCTAGAGAACTGTCCAAGCAACAGATACAAATATGCAGCGTCATCCATCAGTGTATTAATACAACACTTAGCCGTGTTTAGTATGCCATATGGAGACTGTCAGTCCAAAGCTGATTCAGTTCTGCACTTTCTGACACGCCGTTTATGACATAAATGGACTTGAGGCTATAAATAAAGCTGATCTGTTCAATCTTCCAATTAGACATGGAGAAATTTCTGCTATGCATGTTTTTTTTAAAGCTAAGAGCCTTCAGGTGAAGTATCAAAATATAGCAGATGTCACTGCGGCTTCAGGCCAGCTGTATATAAGCCAATTATTTTAGCTGCCTCAGAGATTCATTTTGAAGAAAAGGCACAGACAGGCGAGTTCATAAAATCCAGTTTTATGAAAATTCATGAACACGGGCCTGAAAAACCTTTTAAGAGAAAGTGTGTGATTTCTGGGCCACTGGTGTCAAGAATAATGACACTCTTCAAACTGGTTTCTTAAAGGGATAGTTCACCCTGAAATGTCAATTCTGTCATCATTTAGTCACCTTCCATTAGTTTAAATCCCATTTGAGGTTTTCTATTCTTCTACTTTGAATATGTTAAGGGAAAAATAGATATATAATTCTTTTTTTAAATGAGTAAATCTTGAGCTATCTTTCTAAGAACTTTAAAATCAGCAAATGGTTATCTAGAGAGGAAATAGTCTCAGTAATGCAGCAGAATGAAAGACAAACGCTTCTTTAATCCTGCTTTAAGTGCTTATATGGAACAAAATCAATGCCAAAATTGAAATAAAAAGCTTGACGAATAGCACTAAGTGAAAAAAATAATACATTAAATTAACACATGCATGCATTTTAATGACTTGAATTGCCAGGGTTTGTAATTTTAGGTCCTGAAACTGAACATTATATTTAAGCTGTGAATATTTCAATTTAAAACATATTTCCATATCTAATCTCCATACTTCATATCCAACTTCCAAAACATTCAGTTCTGTTTAAAAATGCAAAGTATAATATTCAAAAGGCAGATTTCAGTTCATTTTATTTCAGTTCAAAAATTCACTTTCATGAATTCGGTGGCTCAAATTCTGCTGTTAAAATTCAACATAATATCCAGGAACTGCAGGAAAAGCAATAGATGCCAATTTTACATTGTCCTGATTTTTTGGGAGTATGCTGTTGTATTTTGCACTGTCTGTATTTTGCACTGTCGTTGTATTTGCACTGTCTGTATTCTGCACTGTCTGGAGCCAGCACCTAAGCTTTTCACTCATCACAGCACACGTGCTGCTGCTGATGTGACAATAAAAGTGATTTGATTTGATTGCAGATTGAAGATCTGCAGCTGCTTTTTCACCAGCAGATGGAGCAACATAATATAATATAATATAATATAAAATAATATAACATAATATAATATAATATAATATAATATAATATAATATAATATAATATAATATAATATAATATAATATAATATAAAATAATATAATATAATATAATATAATATAATATAATATAATATAATATAATATAATATAATATAATATAATATAATATAAAATAAAATAATATAACATAATATAATATAACATAACATAACATAACATAACATAACATAACATAATATAATATAATATAATATAATATAATAAAAATAATATAAAATAATATAATATAATATAATAAAATAATATAATATATATAATATAATATAATATAATATAATATAATATAATATAATATAATATAATATAATATAACATAACATAATATAATATAATATAATATAATATAATATAATATAATATAATATAATATAATATAATATAATATAAGGGAATGTAATGTAATATAATATAATATAATATAATATAATATAATATAATATAATATAATATAATATAAATAATATAATATAATATAATATAATATAATATAATATAATATAACATAACATAACATAACATAACATGACATGACATGACATGACATGACATGACATGACATGACATGACATGACATGACATAACATAATATAATATAATATAATATAATATAATATAATATAATATAATATAATATAAAATAATATAATATAATATGATATGATATGATATGATATGATATAATATAATACAATATAATATAAAATGATATAATATAATATAATATAATATAATATAATATAAAATAATATAATATAATATAATATAATATAATATAATATAATATAATATGAATGTAATGTAATGTAATATAATATAATATAATATAATATAATATAATATAATATAATATAAAATAATATAATATAATATAATATATATATATATATATATATATATTTATTTATTTATTTTTTTTTTACCAGTAAATAGTTGAGGAAAAAAGCTGATTTTGGCACAATATTAGCATTTAATATTAACATCAATGTTTTGGACATTATAAGTAATTAAATATGATAATGAGTATGCCTAAATGAGTGAATGATGTTTTGGACATTCAGAGCTTTCCACACATAGGGGTCTTATTCAAAAACCTAGGTGCAATGTCTACAGTGAATGGCGCAAAAGATTTATGGTCGTGTTTGAATCCACTTTTGCTATTTTAAGGACGGAAAAATAGGCTTTGCGCCCCGGTGCATGGTCTAACAGTGTTGTGCTTATTCTCTTAATGAGTCACGGGTGTGTTTTGAACATAACGTTAATTAAACCAATCAGAGGCTCATTTCCCATTCCCTTTAAGAGTCAGTTGCGTCGTGCCATGGTGCATTTGCTGTTTACATGGAGGAATTTGTAAGTAAAAAAAATGAATGTTTCACAAGCAAGAAAACAGTTAAACAGAGCATCTGCAGCTCGAAGATAAAGAATGAGCCTCCTCCATTCAGCCTCTTTCACTTTTACTCTTTACTTTACTCCTTTACTTGTGAATTATGATTAAGGAAACGGTGTTGTACTCACTCCACTGAAGACATCCATTAGCCTACATATTTAATTAAGCACAAAGATTTGTTTCAAAACTATTTCCAGCAAACGAATAAATGAACAATAATAGTTATAAGAGTTATATCCAAACACACGTCTTATTCTTATGTCCCATATTGTGACACAGATGTCTCCAAAATCCGACAGCTGGACAAATCTAAACTTGTTTTTATTAAAACAAATATAAATATGCATATAATAAATAATACTGCTAATAATAATAACATTATACAAGTGCAAATTGTCATGAATAAACTGAAAATAGCCCCCTCGATGAAGAGGGCATGGAGGCAGTGTTTTTATAATTATGTAGAAAATTATAATTTTTGTAACATTTAAATCCTTTAATTGTTTTTATCTGTAAAGATATGTGTGTATTGCTGTACATCCTGTGTGTTTCAAGCAATGTGTAAGCGTTTGACCCCACATAGTCGCATAACTAACGTGCTCTGTGCTGGACTTTAGACCAGCATTTAGTTGGTCAACGGCACGGTCTATTTCAGTTCCTCAAAATAGCAACGCGCCAAGAATTCGTCTTAACACACATCTTTTCTAGACCGGAAAACCCATGAATCCACACAGTGGCACAAATGTATTTGCTATTTAAACAAAGGGGCGTAAAACGGGAAAATTACTGCTGCACTGGTCTGAAAATAGCAACAAATCACGCAAAACACATCTTGCGCCTTATTGCGCCGGGTGTATGGTAGGGCCCTTTAAGTAATAAAATGTGATTATTAGTAGGCCTACAATGAGTAAATGATGTGTTGGACATTCAGGGCCTCTCACACATAGACTTTACTTGGGCAGACCACCCAGGTATATTTGATGACACATTTTATCTTACTAGTATTGCTTACTTATTATTAAAAATGATTAATGCTGAAAAACTACTACAGTTATCATAATAGAGCAACAAGCGCAGGACAGTAAATGATTTCCAGAGCCATTACTCAGTCTGCATTGTACAGTAGTGTTGACGGTACTCACAAATGCAGATGGGGATGTTGGCAGACCACTGGTTGTTGTTTTGACAGGATATTGTTTTCTCTCCGATGAGCTCAAACCCAAACTGGCACTCAAAGCGAAGCATGTCACCGTTGGAGAAGCCGTCTCCTTCTCTCATTCCATACAGCGGGGTGCCCGGGTCCCCACAGCTCTCCTTGTCGATTTCTGCAGAGAACGCATGTAAATAATAGTGATCAGTACACACACGTCTACTGTTTCCACTGCTGCTGCTGCCTATTTAAGTTTCTTACTTCTGTTTAACATAAAAGAACATCATATGAAGAATGCGGATTGCTACCACCCATTGACTTCCATAGTAACTGTTTTCCTACTGTTCTTCAAAATATCTTCTGTGTTCAACAGAAGAAATACAGTTAGTTAGAGTGATTACCATAGAGGTCATTTTCATTTTTTGCAACCATAGGGCTTACAACACATCTATCAATCAGTCATAATAATAATAATAATAATAATAATAATAATAATAATAATAATAATAATAATAATAATAATAATAATAATAATAATAATAACAACAATAATAAACATAAGTATTAATTATTATATTTTTTTATTATTATTTTAACAATTATTATTATTATTATTATTATTATTATTATTTAAAAAACTGTATGGAATTTTTTTTCCTCTCCTGTTGTTGTTGGTGTTGTTGTTGTTGTTGTTGTTATCATTATCATTTTTATTATTATTATTATTTTACATTACTATTATTATTAATTATATTAAATAAAAAAACAGTATGGAATTTGTTTTCTACTGTTGTTGTTGCTTTTATTATTAGTGTTGTTGCTTTTTACATTTGTACCATTATTATCATTATTATTATTAATATACATTATTAATAATATTATTAATATCAATATTAATAATAATAATAAAACAGTATGGAATTTGTTTCCCTCTTCTGTTGTTGTTGTTGTTTTTATTATTAGTGTTGTTGTTTTTTACATTATTATTATTACTATTATTATTGTTATTGTTTTTACATTATTATTATTATTATTATTATTATTATTATTATTATTACAATTTTCTACATTATTATTATTATTTTTTAAAAACTGTATGGAAAAATAATTTTTTCTTCTCCTTTTGTTGTTGCTGTTGTTCTTAATATGACTATAATTTTACATTCATATTATTATTATTATTATTATTATGGATTTATTTATTTATTTTTTATCTGTATGGAAAATACATCTTTTTTACCTCTCCTGTTGTTGGTAATATTATTATTCATTCAATAATTTTCTTTTCAGCTTCGACCCTTTATTAATCTGGGGTCGCCACAGCAGAATGAACTGCCAACTTATCCAGCATATGTTTTACACAGCGGATGCTCTTCCAGCTGCAACCCATCTCTGGGAAACATCCATACACATTCATTCACACTCATACACTACGGACAACCCAATTCCCCTGTATCGCATGTATTTGGACTGTGGAAACCCACGTGAACACAGGGGAGAACATGCAAACTCCACAAAGAAACGCCAACTGACCCAGCCGAGGCTGGAACCAGCGACCTTCTTGGTGTGAGGCGACAGCACTACCTACTGCGCCACTGCGTCACCCTAATATCATTATTATTATTATTATTACTGTTTCTACATTATTATTATTATTATTTAAAAATATAATATAAACTTAAAGTCTGCTTCCCCAAATTCTACAGCACAAAAATAAAAAAACCCAGTGGTGGCTCGATTTCATCAGATGTTCTGAAACTCCATCCCCTAAGGGAAGCTGAGCAGAACCGAATGCCACCAAAACTCTCTGTTCAGCTCAGATAAGCTCCAGAGTCTGGATCCTCGGACGGTAAAACCGACCATCCATGTCGTCCCAACCAGAAACCCGGTCTGGGGGTCACTTTTACCTAGATAACACTTCTTCCATCTGCATAGCCTGGACTCGGTGGGCGGCAGGAATGGGCAATACATCTTCCAGACACTTCACACAGCCATGCACACTTGAACTATGAACTTCGTTTCAAATAAGGGGAGACACAGAAATGAGGAAAAAAGAGAGACTAAAATTAATTTAAAACCAAATCAAAGTTTGAGCATGTAGGAAAAGGGGGGATTTCTCTTGAGGTATAATGGAGGCCAATGCTTGATGTATGGCATTAATTTCCAACATGACAGTCTCTTTATGACCACCACAATGCTGTACACCGGCGGTCAATCGTGTGGGGTGGCTAGGGGAAGGTTAGGCCATATTTACTGCTTTGTATTTATGATGAGGCACAAAAATAGAGTACAAATTGTCCGCAGGCGCGTGAATAATCCCGGACAGCGCTTACACTCGGATGTAAGGTCAGAGGGTCAGATGAACAAACCCTCTGCTTAATGTGATGGGTGTTCAGTGCGCTTGTAAACCTGAAGACCTCGCCGTGAGGATCAATTTTGTGCTAACAAGCTATCCAATCAAACACAAAAGGTGGATTGGGTGTATGTAAGCACACAGGGGAAGAGTGGGAGCTGTGTTTCTCTTCCTGAGGTATTACAGAGTTTCACTGAACTTTGTGAGCATGCTATACATCACAGAGCATTCTCTACCATATAGCAGGACTCATTAAGGCAGCCTTCAGAATAAAACGTTTATTTATTATTATCCATATTATTATTAATATTATTGTTGTTTTGTTGTTATTATTAATAATAATTATTAATAATAATATTGTAGTTGTTGTTGATTTAATTATTGTTTATTATTATTTTTTTTAATCTGTGTGAAAAAAAGAATATATATATATATATACACACATATACACACACGTGTATATATATATATATATATATATATATATATATATATATATATATATGTGTATATATGTGTATATATATATATGTGTATATATATATATATATATATATATATATATATATATATATATATATATATATATATATATATATATATATATATATTTTTTTTTTTTTTTTTTTTGTATATATATATATATATATATATATATATATATATAGCCTTTGACACCCCCGGGTTGCCAATTTTGTTATAGTATCAGATCACAGCGGCCGCCCGAAACCTGGTCCATAGTTACCCGGTTCTCAGCTGTGTTATTCTGACACCTCACCCCCGACCCAACCCACATCCTTAGCGAGTTTTAGCTACTTGTACATTAAGGTAGCGTTAACACATTTTGGTGAACTATCCCTTTAACAACCACAGAGCTCACAAGTCTGTTTTTCAAGACTCATTAGCACACTCCACCCACACAGAGGGAGATCGGGAGCTGTATTTCTCTTGCTGAGATATTACAGAGTATCAGTGAACTTTGGCATGTAATACATCAAAGAGCATTCTGAGCGTTTACCATATAGCAGGACTCATTAAGGTTACCTTCACAATAAAAAGCCTATAAATAAATGTAATCTCCAAACCGTTTCTTATTCATTGGAAAATGGCAAGTAATTTATCTCTCCTTTGTGTATACCGCGGATATTGTTTCATTTCAATAATGCTGACTTTATCTCTCTCAAGAAAGCGCTCATTATCGCAAAGTCAACCTTCATGTGTAGTCGAGATGCATTTCTTAAAACATGAGCCACAGGAGTTCAGAACACACAGACTGACTCCCAGCTGTTTTATTTCATTGAATCATTCAATTAGCTTCAGTTTATGTGTCAAAGATGTTGCTAAAGTTTTGGCCATTCAAATTAAATGCAAACTCTAAATTGTATGTTAATGATATCATGCAATATTGTATGCTAATGAGCATCGCTATAGGGACGATACGTTGATGGATGATCAATAAGCTGCACTGAAAACTTGAGTAATGCTGTTACTTAAAGGGATAGTTCGCACAAAAATGAACATAATTCTCATCATCATATACTCATCCTCAAGTGGTTCCAAACCAGTTTGAGTTTCTTCCCAGCAGGCACACAACGTCATTAGATGTTAATGTTAGGTTAGATTCAGGTCGTGATGTCAGGGGTGACCCAAAATTAAATGTCCAGTCAGCATCTAAGGGTGTCCAAACTTGGTCCTGAAGGGCCAGTGTCCTGCTGAGTTTAGCTCCAACCTGCTTCAACACACTTGTCAGGAAGTTTCTAGTATATCTAGTAAGAGCTTGATTAGCTGGTTCAGGTAAACCCTCCAGGACACTGGCCCTCTAGGACCGACTTTGGGCACCCCTGGTCTGAGGACAACGTTATTTTGACATCCAATAATGACGTCAAATGACATTGATATTTGGTTGATTTTAGGTTGTGTTGTAAAGTAACCAAAATCCAACATCGTATTGATGTCAAATACTGATATTTATTCGTCAGGTAGGGCAAAATCCAAAATCCAATGTCTGATAGACGTCATAGTGGTAACGTCCACACAACGTCAAGCTGTAACATCATTAGACGTTTATATTTGGTTGATTTTAGGTTGGACATTGGACACTGACGTCGACCTAGGGCTGGGCGGAGTACCCCAACAATGACTGAAGCCAGAAAAACTAGAGGGTCCATTAAAAGGCATAACATATTTTCGGTCAATAAATTTTCGGTGGCCTAAAATTCGGTGCATCTCTAATATCAACACACTTTTAGATTCCCATTGCACATTTCTGCTGTGTGATTGCCTCTTAGATTAATATAGAGTAAAAATGTCCAGAGCTATCATATAATATATAGTAATATACCTGTACATACACTTGTCAATCTGTATATTTGCATTCACAACTTACTTGTTTTTTTTTTAATATATTTATTATCTGTTTTTTGTCCTGTCTCTGTAATCATGTTGCACTGTAGAAGCTCTGTCACCAAAACAAATTCCTCATATGTGTGAACATACCTGGCAATAAAGCTCTTTCTGATTCTGATCATTGTTATTGACACAAATTTTACGATTTCATACAATATTGTTTAGCGGCCCAGCCCTACGTTGGCCTGACGTTTGGTTCTGATGTCAACCCAATTTTCATTTCCAAACAAAATGCAAAGTCCCACCACGTTAGAGTACAATGTCAATCTGACGTCATGTTGACGTCCGGTGCCTGCTGGGTTTTCCTGTTGACAACAACAAAAAAAGATGACTTGAGAAAAGCTAAAATCGCTGACTTCCACAGTAATTGCTTTTGGGGTTTTTTCACTATGGAAGTCATTGGCTAGAGTTTATTTTTATTTTACTTTATTATTATTATTCTAGTTATTTAATAATAATAATAATAATACATTTTATTTATATTGCGCTTTTCTCAGACTCAAAGTGCTAAAAAGAGCATCAAAACAGAAGAACATGAAATACACAGAAAAGTAAGAATGATAATAATAATAATAATAATAATAATACATATTAAAAGAAAGCCTCATAAGTTCTAAGCAATAATAAAAAAAATGTATGCTTTTTATTTATGCTTTCTTTGTTCAATTCAATTCTTGTTTATTTCTATAGCTCTTTTACAATGTAGATTGTGTCAAAGCAGCCTAACATAGAAGTTCTAGTAAATTGAAACTGTGACAGCAAATCCATCGATGCGCAGCTCCGCACTTCTCAGACCAAGCAAGCCAGTGGTGACTGTGTGGGGTAATTTGGGTTGGCTAGTGATAATTGTGATGTCCTATTTGTTTACATTAATATATTCTATTATTGTCTTGGATGTTTACCACCAGCAGAATGTACACTCTAAGAAATACTGGGTTATTAAAACCAAATTGGGTAAAATATGGACTAACCAGAACATTGAGCTAAATTTGGTCCTATTAAATTAATTTAAAAAAATAACCAAGCAATTGGATTAGTGCGCTTTTACAATGCACCTTTACAATGTAGATTGTGTCAAAGCAGCCTAACAGAAGTTCTAGTAAATTGAAACCGTGACAGTCCAGTTCAGTTTAGTGTGGTTTAATGAATTTGAAGAGCAAATCCATCGATGCGCAGCTCCGCACTTCTCAAACCAAGCAAGCCAGTGGTGACTGTGTGGGGTAATTTGGGTTGGCTAGTGATAATTGTGATGTCTTATTTGATGTCTACATCATTATATTCAATTATTATGTTGAATGTTTACCACCAGCAGAATGTACACTCTAAGAAATGCTGGGTTATTAAAACCAAATTGGGTAAAATATGGACTAACCAGAACATTGAGCTAACTTTGGTCCTATTAAATTAATTTAAAAAATAACCCAGGATTGGATTAGTGCGCTTTTACAATGCGCCTTTACAATGTAGATTGTGTCAAAGCAGCCTAACAGAAGTTCTAGTAAATTGAGACTGTTACAGTTCAGTTCAGCTTAGTGTGGTTTAATGAATTTGAAGAGCAAATCCATCGATGTGCAGCTCCGCACTTCTCAAACCAAGCAAGCCAGTGGTGACTGTGTGGGGTAATTTGGGTTGTCTAGTGATAATTGTGATGTCCTATTTGTTTACATTAATATATTCTATTATTGTCTTGGATGTTTACCACCAGCAGAATGTACACTCTAAGAAATGCTGGGTTATTAAAACCAAATTGGGTAAAATATGGACTAACCAGAACATTGAGCTAAATTTGGTCCTATTAAATTAATTTAAAAAAAATAACAACCCAGCAGTTGGATTAGTGCGCTTTTACAATGCGCCTTTACAATGTAGATTGTGTCAAAGCAGCCTAACAGAAGTTCTAGTAAATTGAAACTGTGACAGTCTAGTTCAGTTTAGTGTGGTTTAATGAATTTGAAGAGCAAATCCATCGATGCGCAGCTCCGCACTTCTCAAACCAAGCAAGCCAGTGGTGACTGTGTGGGGTAATTTGGGTTGGCTAGTGATAATTGTGATGTCTTATTTGATGTCTACATCATTATATTCAATTATTATTTTGGATGTTTACCACCAGCAGAATGTACACTCTAAGAAATGCTGGGTTATTAAAACCAAATTGGGTAAAATATGGACTAACCAGACCATTGAGCTAAATTTGGTCCTATTAAATTAATTTAAAAAATAACCCAGCAGTTGGATTAGTGTGCCTTTACAATGTGCATTTACAATGTAGATTGTGTCAAAGCAGCCTAATAGAAGTTCTAGTAAATTGAAACTGTGACAGTCCAGTTCAGTTTAGTGTGGTTTAATGAATTTGAAGAGCAAATCCATCGATGCGCAGCTCCGCACTTCTCAAACCAAGCAAGCCAGTGGTGACTGTGTGGGGTAATTTGGGTTGGCTAGTGATAATTGTGATGTCTTATTTGATGTCTACATCATTATATTCAATTATTATTTTGAATGTTTACCACCAGCAGAATGTACACTCTAAGAAATGCTGGGTTATTAAAACCAAATTGGGTAAAATATGGACTAACCAGAACATTGAGCTAAATTTGGTCCTATTAAATTAATTTAAAAAATAACCCAGCAGTTGGATTAGTGCCCTTTTACATTGTAGGTTGTGTCAAAGCAGATTAACATAGAAGTTCTACTAGATTGAAACTGTGTCAGTCCAGTTTTCAGAGTTGAAGTTCAGTTTAGTTCAGCTCAGTGTGGTTTAATTTTCGCTGCTGAAAGTTCAAAAACTGAAGAGCAAATCCATCGATGCGCAGCTCCACATGTCTCAAACCAAGCAAGCCAGTGGCGACAGTGGCATGGAACAAAACTTCAAACATGTGTCATGCATCTACTGCTATCTAAGAATCTGCTGAATAATAATACAGAAATTTTTTTTTATAAAAAGAATTGTGCATTAGGAAATTTTATTCTTTGGATACAGAGAATCCCAAGTCAGTCCAAAAACAATCAAGGCACAACTTCTCGATGTTATGATTTATCAGAGTGACGTTGGCTTTGACTGATGCCAAAAAACATCTCAATAACAACGAGACTGCCAGACTTAGAAAAATAAGAGAGCCATTTGCATTGTAATGAATATAACTGGTGGCAAACACTTCAGCAGAGCCTGTCGACACTTTTAATATATTAATCTGAAACTCTGGGATCATGCAGAGGTGTTATATCTGTATGACATTAAATTTGTCACAAGAAATAAGAACACGGTAAACCCTCAAGAGGTAAAACACGAGGGTATACCTGTAAATGCATCAATGGAAAATGACATGTTCATATAATAAAACTCAATAATGTTCATGTCTGGTGACTGGGCTGGCCAATCCTGAAACACCTTCTTTGCTTTCAGGAACTTTGATGTGGAGGCTGAAGTATGAGAAGGAGCACTATCCTGCTGAAGAATTTGCCCTCTCCTGTGGTTTGTAATGTAATGGGCAGCCCAAATGCCTTGATACCTCAGGCTGTTGATGTTGCCATCCACTCTGCAGATCTCTCGCATGCCCCCATACTATATGTAACCCCAAACCATGATTTTTCCTTCACCAAACTTGACTGATTTCTATGAGAATCTTGGGTCCATGCGAGTTCCAGTAGGTCTTCTGCAGTATTTGTGATGATTGGGATGCAGTTCAACAGATGAAAAATCTACCTTCTGCCACTAGAAGTCAAGTTATTATTTGTTGCTCTTACAAGTGGGATCGGCGACAAGACTTTTGTCAGGTAGTGTAGACAGGTATGCTTATGAATGCATAATGATACACATTGAGTTCACATTGTGAGTGCATTTATTATTTTCTTTTCTCCATTCTCATTATGTCTATTTGATGTTGGAGTGACTCTTTTGTTCAAAACTCCTGACCTGACAGGTAAATGAAGCACTGGGGAAGAAGACAATGAAAAGCTCTATTCATCTTCCACTGAATGAATGCACGCTCTGCACCATTAATGTGTTCATTTTATAGATGGATCCCTCAAAGGGCTCCGGATTTATATATTATATATCGCATATGTCCCTGTGTCATATATTATACGGTCAAAATCCTTTTCAGGGAATACAATCCTTCCAACTATTCTTTAGTTAGAACAGTGCTATATTATTAGGACAATTTGGATGACATTATAATGGGGAAAATGTGAAGAATATTCTGGATGATGATGATATTAGTAGGGTCATCTGAGTCTTGCAAAGTGGAAAAGCAATTTAGTTATGGAATCCCTTTATACAAATGTATATTATTTGTGATTAATAGCGCTTTGAGTCACTTCACAAGAATTTATCTGAGAAAAAAAAAAAACTTCATCTACATAGAGAAGAAATATCTTACACATGAACACTGAAGTTTGCTTAAACTCAAATAAGTAATGCTAACATTTATATTTGAAATATATATAAAACATATTTAAAAAGGGCATCCATAAATTAAAAAAAGGAATAATAATATATTACATTAAACAAAATTATTAATGGATGAATGAATGAATAAATAAATACATTGAGATAATTATTTCAATGGGCCTTTAGTAAAAAAAGTTCATAATAGTATTAATAATAAAGATAATGATAATAATAACAACACCAAAATAACAATAACAAATAATAATAATAATAATAACAAATAATAATAATACTAATAATAGTAATAATAATAATAATAATAACAATAATAATGATAATGATAATAATAATAATAATAATAATAATAATAATAATAATAATAATAATAATAATAATAATAATGATGATGATGATAATAATAATAATAATAATAATAATAATAATAATAATAATAATAATAATAATGAATAATAATAATATTAATAATAATAATAATGATGATAATATTTAATAACAACAACAACAACAACAACAAAAATCACATAACAAAAATATACAATTTAAATATTTTGTTTGGTTAAACTCAAATAAATAACAGATGCTAGCATTTATATTTGAACTATATGTAAAACACATAAGTTAAATAGGTTATCCATAAAAATAAAAAAAAGGAATAATGTTATATAAAATAAAAATAATAATTACTGTATGAATGCATGAATGAATGAATAAATACATTTAGAGAGAATTATTCCAATGGGCCTTTAGTAAAAAAAAAGTTAATAATAATAATAATAATAATAATAATAATAATAATAATAATAATAATAATAATAATGATAATAATAATGATGATAATAATAATAATAATAATAATAATAATAATAATAATAATAATAATAATGATAATAATAATAATAATAATGATGATAATAATAATAATAATAATAATAATAATAATAATAATAATAATAATAATAATAATGATGATGATGATAATATTTAATAACAACAACAACAACAACAAAAATCACATAACAAAAATATACAATTTAAATATTTTGTTTGGTTAAACTCAAATAAATAACAGATGCTAGCATTTATATTTGAACTATATGTAAAACACATAAGTTAAATAGGTTATCCATAAAAATAAAAAAAAAGGAATAATGTTATATAAAATAAAAATAATAATTACTGTATGAATGCATGAATGAATGAATAAATACATTTAGAGAGAATTATTCCAATGGGCCTTTAGTAAAAAAAAGTTAATAATAATAATAATAATAATAATAATAATAATAATAATAATAATAATATTAATAATGATAATAATAATAATAATAATAATAATAATAATAATAATTAATAATAATAATAATAATAATAATAATAATAATAATAATGATAATAATAATCAAATTTGCAAAAACCACAAAAATCATTGATGCTCCATTATGCATGTCCATAAGCCAAACATTGTGTCTTTTTTTTATTCCCTCATGCATGACCATCACATATTTATGACTGACAGCTCTAATAAGATCTACGTAGAAAAATGTCAAATTAAATCTGTGCCATATATAACATGAATTAATAATAGGAAGAAAAAAAAAAAAACACAAAAAGACAAATCTAATACAATCAGTAATATTTTGCCAGCCTCTCTGAGGGATATCATACAGTAATCTGTTTTTTTCCCTCCTCTTTATCTCTCTGGTCTTGCACTTAAGGGGATTCATTTGCTCTCTCCGTCAGTCTCTCTCATTATACTGAATGGCACACTGTTCATCACCCCGACACTAATTTATTACAAAACCTTGAGGGAGGAGAGATAATCAAAGATATGGGTTTTGTAGGGATTGCTGCTGCTATCAAGTGAATGTAGCTGATGTGTTCTGGATGAAAGTTAGCTGTGGAGTGTTCAGACGGACTGATTTGTGGAGATGCGTTACTTTTATGCACACTGACTACTAAACACCAATGCTAAATGCTCAACTCAGGGGGTTTTATTTTATTTATTTCAAATATTTCCCAAGTGAATTTGATGTATTTTATTTTTATTTATTTATTTGTTTATTTATTTTATTTTGGAGAATTATTTATTTTAGTTTGGATGAAATAAATCAGGTTTTGAATGAATGAATGAACGAATGAATGAATGAACGAAAAGAATGAAAGAATGGAAAGACAGACAAATGAACAAACGATTGAATGAATGAATGAATGAATGAATGAGAGAATGAATGAAATAAATTAATGAGTGAAAGAATGAAAGAAAAATGTATGAATGAAAGAAATAATAAAAGGAACATAAAAGGAATAAAAATGAAACAAAGATGGACAGACAAACAAATGAATAAACAAATGAATGAATAAAAGAAAAAAGAAAAAGACAGACAGACAGACAGAAACTTTCTGAAAGTAGCAAAGTAAGAAGGAAAATAAGAATGAATGAATAAACAAATTAAAGAAAGGATGAACGGACCAATGAACCCACAAACGAAAGAATTAATGAAAGAACGAACGAATGAATAAAATGAAAGGATGCAAAGAAAAATGAATGAATGACTGAATGAATGATTGAATGAATGAACAAAAAAAGAATGAAAGAAAGAACAAATAAATGATCAAATGAAATAAAGGATGGACGAACAAACGAACAGACAAACAAAAAAAAACAACGAACAAAGAAAGAAAGAAATATTTTAAGAACAAAAGATACAAAGAATTTTAAAAAGATTAAACAAACAAATGAAAGGATGGATGGACGGACAAAAAAACAAAAGACTGAAAAGAAAAAGTAAGACCGAAAAGAAAGAAAGAAAGAAAGAACAAACAAATAAAAGCACTAATGAATGAAAGAACACAAGAAATAAAGAAATGAAAGGATGAACGAATAACCAAATGAATGAACAAGCAAATTTAAGAAAGAAAGAATGCAGGAACAAACAAATTAAAGAAGGGCTGGATGGACAGATGGACGGACGGACAAATGAACAAACAAACAAATTAATGAATGAAAAAATAAGTGAATGAAAGAACGAAAGTAAGAAGAAAGAAAAGAATGAATGAACAAACAAATTAAAGAAAGGATGAACAGACGAATGAACAAAGAAATGAATGAAAGAACGAATGAATGACTGAATAGAAAGGATGGAAGGACGGACAAATGAATGAATGAAAGAACTATTGTATGAAAGAACAAAAGATAAATGAACGGATGAAAGAATGAACAAACAAAAGAAAAATTGAAAGAAAAAACAAATGAATGAACAAACAAATGAAAGAAAGGATGGACGAATGAACAAACAAATGAACCAAAATAACTAAAGAATGGACAGATGAATGGACAAATGAACAAAAGAATGAAAGAAAAAGAGAATGAAAGAAGGAAAGAAAGAATGAATGAACAAACAAATTAAAGAAAGGATGGGCAGATGAATGGACAAACAAACAAAAGAATTAATGAAAGAACAAACGAATGAACATAAAAGAAAGATTGAATGAATGAATGCATGAATGAATGAAAAGAAAGGATGGAAGGACGGATAAACAAATTTATTAATGAAAGAACTATTGATCCAAAGAATGAAAGAAAAAAAAAAACTAATGAATGAATGAACAAAAGAAGGAAAGAATGAATGAATAAACAAACAAACAAACAAACAAACAAACAAACAAACAAACGATAGAACAAAAGAAAGAATGATTGAAAAAAACAAAAGAAATAAAAAATAATAGACGAACGAAAGGATAGATAGACAAACAAACAAAAGAATGAATGAATGAAAGAAAGAATGAAGGAATGAATGAATGAAAGAATGGAAGGATTGACAAACAAATCAATGAAAAGAACTAATGAATGAACAAAAGAAATAATGAAAGAATGAATGAACAAAATGAAAGAAAGGATGAACGAATGAATGAAAGGATGGACAAATCAACAAATGAATGAACAAACAAACAAAAGAATGAACAAAAGTAAAAATAATGAAAGAACAAAAGAGAAAGAATGATAGAAAGAATAAATGAATGAAAAAAAGGATGGACAAATCAACAAATTAATATACAAACAAACAAACGAATGAAAAAAGAAAAAAAAGACAGGAAGAAAAAAAAAGAAATATGGATGGGGGTTGAGTTTTCCACAGAGACATCTACAAACAGTAATAAGCAGACTGAGCAGTAAGTATGAATGCTGAACACTCGTGTAGAAAACCGTGCACTAGTCCAGGTAAATACTGTCTGGCTGTTTGATGTCTAAACTCTTTGCAGGGGATGTGAAAAACACTTTCTCACTCCATCAAAAAAACAGGGATGAAGGCTGGATGTTTGATTGAATCTGGGCTGATGCCATGAGAGATTGTTTGTACAATTTCCCTCTGTCCTGCTTTCCCTTTCTGTTTGTTTGCAGTTGCAAATGAAGCTGTTTTGTGGTTTTTCATTGCTCCGCCACACTGCTGTTAGTTAACCTTGACCACAGGGGTTCACAGCCACAGAATTAAGCCTGATAATTTACTGTCATACAAATTAATGCGATGAATGGATGACTGTTTATTCCTTTATTTCATAAATCAGTATAACCGGAGCATGATGGATTAAAAAAAATATTCTGATAATGCATTTAAAATCAGCTAAATTATTTTTGCTCTTCAGATCCAGCAAGACACATCAATCAATATGTAAATCATCATTTCATAAAACAGTATTCATTCATTCATTCATTCATTCATTCATTCATTCATTCATTCATTCATTTTTGTTGTTGTTAAAACCACATGGTATGCTATTAGCAACTACTCATTAAAAAATGAATGGAAAAACATTTCAACACAAACACAAAGAACTTCATTTAAACATAGTTGAAATGGTTATGAAAACCTAACCCTAAACCCAACTGTAAAACATCAAAACAAAAGAGTTTGAAAGCCACTAAACTTAATTTAAACACAGTTGAAATGGTTAAAAAAGACTAACCCTAACAGTAAAACATGTTATAGTAAATTATAACTAATAACTATAACTATAAAGCATCAAAACAAGAGTCTAAAGGTAACTTAACTTCATTTAAATATGCTTGAAATGCTTAGAAAAGCCTAACCCTTACCGTAAAACATCAAAACATAAGGGTTCAAAAGCAACTAAACGTAATTTAAACACATTTGACACGATTATAAAAGTCTAATCCTAACCATAAACCTCAAAACAAGAGTCTAAAAGTAACTAAACTTATTTCAAAGATGGGCAAAATGATTATAAAACACTAACCCTAACTGTAAAACATCAAAACAAGAGTCTGAAAGCAACTTCACTTCATTTAAACAAGGCTGAAATGGTCATAAAAGCCTAACCTTTACTGTAAAAAATCTAAACAAAAGGGTTCAAAAGCAACTAAACGTAATTTAAACACACTTGACACGGTTATAAAAGTCTAATCCTAACCGTACACTTCAAAACAAGAGTCTAAAAGCAACTAAACTTAATATAAACATGGCTGAAATGGTTATAAAAGCCTAACCCTAACTGTAAAACATCAAAACAAAAGAGTTTAAAAGACACTAAACTTAATTTAAACACAGTTGAAATGGTTAAAAAAGACTAACCCTAACAGTAAAACATGTTATAGTAAATTATAACTATAAACTATAACTATAAAGCATCAAAACAAGAGTCTAAAGGTAACTTAACTTCATTTAAATATGCTTAAAATGCTTAGAAAAGCCTAACCCTTACTGTAAAACATCAAAACATAAGGGTTCAAAAGCAACTAAACGTAATTTAAACACACTTGACACAGTTATAAAAGTCTAATCCTAACCATAAACCTCAAAACAAGAGTCTAAAAGCAACTAAACTTAATTCAAAGATGGTCGAAATGATTATAAAACACTAACCCTAACTGTAAAACATCAAAACAAGAGTCTGAAAGCAACTTAACTTCATTTAAACAAGGCTGAAATGGTCATAAAAGCCTAACCCTTACTGTGAAACATCTAAACAAGAATCTAAAAGCAACTAAACTTCATTCAAACATGGCTTAAATTGTCATAAAAGCCTAACCTTTACTGTAAAAAGTCAAAACAAAGGGTTCAAAAGCAACTAAACGTAATTTAAACACATTTGACACGATTATAAAAGTCTAATCCTAACCGTAAACCTCAAAACAAGAGTCTAAAAGCAACTAAACTTAATATAAACATGGTTGAAATGGTTATAAAAGCCTAACCCTAACTGTAAAACATCAAAACAAAAGAGTTTAAAAGACACTAAACTTAATTTAAACACAGTTGAAATGGTTAAAAAAGACTAACCCTAACAGTAAAACATGTTATAGTAAATTATAACTATAAACTATAACTATAAAGCATCAAAACAAGAGTCTAAAGGTAACTTAACTTCATTTAAATATGCTTAAAATGCTTAGAAAAGCCTAACCCTTACTGTAAAACATCAAAACATAAGGGTTCAAAAGCAACTAAACGTAATTTAAATACACTTGACACGTTTATAAAAGTCTAATCCTAACCATAAACCTCAAAACAAGAGTCTAAAGGTAACTTAACTTCATTTAAATATGCTTGAAATGCTTAGAAAAGCCTAACCTTTACTGTAAAAAGTCAAAACAAAGGGTTCAAAAGCAACTAAACTTAATTTAAACACATTTGACACGATTATAAAAGTCTAATCCTAACCGTAAACCTCAAAACAAGAGTCTAAAAGCAACTAAACTTATTTCAAAGATGGTCGAAATGATTAAAAACACTAACCCTAACTGTAAAACATCAAAACAAGAGTCTGAAAGCAACTTAACTTCATTTAAACAAGGCTGAAATGGTCATAAAAGCCTAACCTTTACTGTGAAACATCTAAACAAAGGGTTCAAAAGCAACTAAACTTAATTTAAACACATTTGACACGATTATAAAAGTCTAATCCTAACCGTAAACTTCAAAACAAGAGTCTAAAAGCAACTAAACTTAATATAAACATGGTTGAAATGGTTATAAAAGCCTAACCCTAACTGTAAAACATCAAAACAAAAGAGTTTGAAAGCCACTAAACTTAATTTAAACACAGTTGAAATGGTTAAAAAAGACTAACCCTAACAGTAAAACATGTTAGAGTAAATTATAACTATAAACTATAACTATAAAGCATCAAAACAAGAGTCTAAAGGTAACTTAACTTCATTTAAATATGCTTGAAATGCTTAGAAAAGCCTAACCCTTACTGTAAAACATCAAAACATAAGGGTTCAAAAGCAACTAAACGTAATTTAAATACACTTGACACAGTTATTAAAGTCTAATCCTAACCATAAACCTCAAAACAAGAGTCTAAAGGTAACTTAACTTCATTTAAATATGCTTAAAATGCTTAGAAAAGCCTAACCCTTATGTAAAACATAAAAAAGGGTTCAAAAGCAACTAAACTTAATTTAAACACATTTGACACGTTTATAAAAGTCTAATCCTAACCATAAACCTCAAAACAAGAGTCTAAAAGCAACTAAACTTAATTCAAAGATGGTCGAAATGATTAAAAACACTAACCTTAACTGTAAAACATCAAAACAAGAGTCTGAAAGCAACTTAACTTCCTTTAAACAAGGCTGAAATTGTCATAAAAGCCTAACCATTACTGTGAAACATCTAAACAAGAGTCTGAAAGCAACTTAACTTCATTCAAACATGGCTGAAATTGTCATAAAAGCCTAACCTTAACTGTAAAATGTCAAAACAAAAGAGTTCAAAAGCAACTAAACGTAATTTAAACACATTTGACATGGTTATAAAAGTCTAATCCTAACTGTAAACTTCAAAACAAGAGTCTAAAAGCAACTAAACTTAATATAAACATGGTTGAAATAATTATAAAAGTCTAACTCTAACTGTAAAACATCAAAACAAAACACTAAAAGCAACTAAACATGGTTGAAATGGTTATAAAAGTGTAACCCTAACTGTAAAACATCAAAACAAGAGACTAAAAGCAAATAAAAACGTGCATTTTAAGAATATATATGTATTTGTTCTTGTTAAATGTAACTCTTCAGGATCAAAATGGGCTGAGAGCGAATCAAAACGACAAATTTAAACATCCCTCGTTTCATTCTGCCTTAAAATGACCTGACTATAACTCTACACCCCTCTCCTCATTTAGTATGCGCAGAAGCATGAATATGCAAATTAGTCCCCGCCTCCACTCAATCACACAAACCTGCACCTTCTGCACTTTCAGTGGCTCTTTACAGCAGTAAATGCGGCACGGCAGTAAAAAGCTATACTGGATTAATTCAAGCATAGATGTTGGAGCCTGAAGAAGATCATCACATTATATAGGGTCACATCAGGATGCCTGTTACGTATTACTCTCTACAACGTCAGACACGTAATGGTAATTGATATCATTAGCCTTTGGTTTGACTGCGTTATAAAACAGGTAATAGCCATGTCCCATTCGCCATCTCAGACAATTACCCTCTAAAAATCAACATCCTTTAGGTCTAAATGCCTTGAACATTATAGAAAGTGAGAGCAGATGATGATATAGAAAGCTCTGGAACAGGATTGGTTATGTTTTACAGAGGAAATGGTCTGGCAATGGGGTTACCTAATCAATTTGCACATGGTTAGTTTTAAGGGAAGACACCGCAGGATGAACAGGTTAAAAATATATAACTACCAGTTATATTTATATATAATAAGAATATAACTAGTACCTTTGTAGTTGATCTTGAAGCCTATGGAGCCCACACTTTCATCAGACTGAAGGTGAAGCCACATCTGATGGGTCATGCTGACGATCAGGTCTGGTACAAAACTTCCAGTCAGACTACAGAAGACAACAGAGAGATTACTAGACATACATCACTACACAGACTATCATCATATTAAGCATAAACTACTCACTCATCTACACATACTTATTCTTTATCACTGTTTCGCATATTTTGTAATAATACAGTACAAAAAAAAAAAAAAAAAGAAATATATATATATATATATATATATATATATATATATATATATATATATATATATATATATATATATATATATATATATATATATATATATATATATAAAGTTCTTATTGATAAATGCAACAACGTTTTATTTTCCCGCAATTTTCATTAGATTGTGCCACTTTCAATTGTTCATAGGTTTTTTCCTTCATAAAAATGATGTTTATGCTTTAAAATTAAATAACATAATAATAATAATAATAATAATAATAATAGTTATAAATAATAATAATAATAACAATAATAACAAATAATAATAATAACAATAATATTAATAATAACAACAAATAATAACAACAAATAATAATAATAATAATAATAATAATAATAATAATAATAATAACAAAAAATAATAATAATAGTGATAAATAATAATAACAATAATAATAATAATAATAATAATAATAATAACAAAAAATAATAACAATAAATAACAATAATAACAAATAATAATAATAATAATAATAATAATAATAATAATAATAATAATAATAGTAATAGTGATAAATAATAATAATAACAACAAATAACAACAAATAATAATAATAATAATAATAATAACAACAAATAATAATAATAATAATAATAACAATAACAATAAAGTTAGTTTAGAGAAATTGTTCATAGGTTTTTTCCTTCATAAAAATGATGTTTATGCTTTAAAATTAAATAACATAATAATAATAATAATAATAATAATAATAATAATAATAATAATAATAATAATAATATTGATAAATAATAATAATAATAATAATAATAATAATAATAATAATAATAATAATATTGATAAATAATAATAATAATAATAATAATAATAATAATAATAATAATAATAATAATAATAGTGATAAATAATAATAATAATAATAATAATAATAATAATAATAACAAATAATAACAACAAATAATAATAATAATAACAAATAATAATAATAATAATAACAAATAATAATAATAATAATAATAGTGATAAATAATAATAATAATAATAATAATAATAATAATAATAATAATAATAATAATAATAATAATAACAAATAATAATAATAATAATAATAATAGTGATAAATAATAATAATAATAATAATAATAATAATAATAATAATAATAATAATAATAATAATAATAACAATAAATTTAGTTTAGAGAAAAAAAAAACAACTTTAAATGATCATTTACATTAGATTGTGTCAATTTCAATTGTTCTTAGGATTTTTCCTGAATCAAAAATAAGTATGTTTATGCTATAAAATAAAATAATACATTTAATTTAGAGAGAAAGAAAAACAACTTTAAATGATTATTTACATTAGATTGCATCACTTTCAATTGTTCATAGGATTTTTCCTGAATTAAATTAAATTAAATTAAATTAAATTAAATTAAATTAAATTAAACTAAACTAAACTAAATTAAATTAAATTAAATTAAATTAAATTAAATTAAATTAAATTAAATTAAATTAAATTAAATTAATAATGAAATAAAATAAAGATATTTCTGACACCACTGGTAGAATGCAATTATTTTAATTAGGAGTGCTTCATGGAATTTTTCCAATATATATATATATATATATATATATATATATATATATATATATATATATATATATATATATATATATATATATATATATACACATACAGTGTATAAAGACAGATATTTTTCTTCAGAACCTATTTCAAGATCAAAATGCGATTGACGATTTTCAAGGTTGCACTTTATTCAGTACATGCACTTAACGTGTGCTTACAATAAAGGACTTATAACTACATGGGTTAAGGTTAGGTTCAGGGATAACAGCTAGTTATTACTCAGTTTATGTAAGACTAAAATAAGTACATAATATAAAAGGGTATAAAGGGTAGCACTTTATTTTACAGTCCTGTTTGCATTTACTGTATTTACTATGTACTTATTATATTCATTACATAAAACTGGTGATACCCAGGTATCATCCCTGAACCTAGACTTAACCCATGTACAGTAGTTGCCTTTCATAACCTAGCATTTTCTTAGGTAAACACAATGTAAGTACATGTTCAGCACACATACTATAAAATAAAAACCTAATATTTTGCATTTTGAAAATAGCTGCATGCGGGGGAAATAATGCAAGGAACAAACAAGACACCGGAATTAACGGTAATCTTCATAACTTTAGGATATACCTAATTTAAAACACATTTGAATGGTTAAGTATAGGATGTTCCAAGACAATCTCACGGCAATTCGTAACTTTTTTTTAAATGGCTAATTCGTACGAATTCGTACGATCTAATTCGTACAATTTAGTACGATTTGCTCATCCTCCAATGACGGTTGGGTTTAGGGGCGGGGTTAGGTGCCACGCCTCCTTTTTAAAATTGTACCATTTCGTACGACTGAACTCGTACGAATTCGTACGAATTAGCCACTAAACTGTCAAAATGTAAAATACTTACGTTTTCTCGTGAGATCAGGCTGGATGTTCAGAAGTTTTAAACAGTTGCATTTAATTGTGGAATTCATCTTTTAAAAATCAGTAATAATATTGTACAGACAAATCCACCAGTCAGAGAGTCACAGTAAGTATCGTAACTTCTGAATAAATAAATAAATAAATCTAAATATATTGCTATTTACTGATACAGCCAACAACTTCAATGGCTAGTTTTATATTTCTTAGTTATTTTCATTAGCTTTTTTCTAAAGAAAGGTTAAGTATGTGTATGCTTGATAACATAAAATAAAATAAAAAATATCACGTATAAATGAATGAATGAATAAATGAATATGTTTGGTTTAATAAAATAAAATGAAATAATATAATATTAAATAAAATAAATCAAAACAACTAATCAAACAAAATACTGATTAAATAAAAGTAAATAAAATAAAAAACAACATAAAATTTATAAATAAATATACTTGTTTAATAAAAATAAATAAAAATAATATAAAATTAAATTAAAATAACAAAACAAACACATAGATTAATAAATAAAATCAAATAATAAGTTAATAAAATTCAATAAAAATACATAAAACAAACAATAAAATGAATAACAAAACATTAATAAATAAATAAATATACTTGGTTTATTAAAAATGAAATAATATAAAAAAAAATAAGTACAATAATCATAACATTAAATAAATAAATAAATGAATAAATAAATAAATATGGCAGTGGGTTAAAGAACAGCCTAAATTTAGGAGGAAATTAAAGAAAAACAAATATTTAAATGATTTTATAAAACTAGTGCATAAACTAGGATATCAGAAATGACTTTATGTTCCTGGGATATTATTCCTAGAGTATCAAACACAGTGAATGACAGTGATCGATAATAATATTGTTTCAGAAACCGTAAAGAATCTCCTTCTTGTGTAAATTATGCATCATTGCCTCGTCACAGGCCATGGTTTAGAAACTCACACTTGCAGGATGGTTTTGGGGTCTCCAACTTCCCCTCCATCACCGATGGTTAGCGTATCGTAGCCCAGCTCCAGGTCAAAGTCCTCAAAGTTAATCTGAATCACCTGTCGGCAGAAATGAGGCATAATGCTTAGCGATGTGTCAAATGAACTGAATTAAACTTTATGGCTCCTGCATAATTGAATCCTGTCAGCTGACCCAAACCCAGAGAAAAGGACTGCCGTGCTGAATATCGCAGAGAATATAGAAACTTGACTTTTATTAGAGGGTAAAAGTCTCCAGAAAATGCTTGTCAGAAATGGACTCGAGTTTGTGTTGAGCATTCAAGCATGATGGAGTTGTCTCAGTTGAACAAACGCAATAAAATTATGGTGTAGATATATATGGGTCAAACACAAAACAGCAGAAAAAAACAACAACATACAAATACACACAATTTTACTATAATTTACAAAAGAAACACATTAAAATGTAATATTTTAAATATTATGTAATATGGTGGCTATATATATATATATACATATATATATATATATATATATATATATATATATATATATATATATATATATATATATATATATATATATATATATATATATATATATATATATATACACAGTGAGGTCAATATGTATTTGATCACCCTGTGATTTTTCAATATCCCCTACTTAGAAATCATGGAGGGGTCTAGAATTTTCACCATAGGTGCATTTCCACTTTCAGAGACAGAATCAAAAAAAAATCCAGAAATCACGTTGTATGATTTTTTAGCAATTTATTTGTAAATTATATATATATATAGTCAGAATTCAGTCCTAATAGTCAGAATTATTAGCCCCCTTTTGAATTTTCTTTTCTTTTTTTAAATATTTCCCAAATGATGTTTAACAGAGAAAGGAATTTTTCAAAGTATGTCTGATAATATTTTTTCTTCTGGAGAAAGTCTTATTTGTTTAATTTTGGCTAGAATTTTTTATGAACCATTTTAAGGTCAAAATTATTAGCCCCTTTGAGCAATTTTTTTTCAGATAGCCTACACAACATACTATGATCAAGATCATATAATAAAATCCTATTAATTTTAATTATATGTAAAATGCATCAAAATTATAATTTTTTTTTCCAAATATGTCCAAATATGCACGTTTTTTTTTTTTTGGTTATTTATATTTGAATTACCATTTAAACTGAATAACATTTTACTGTGTTTACTTTTGTAAAATTATTTATTTATTTATTTTTACCAGCATGTATGTGCATATTCAGCTGGGCTATTAAAACTTTATGCTGGGCTATATAAATCTAAATTGGGTAAATATGGATTGGGTTAATTGTAGTCCTATTAATTTAGTTGTATAAAGTTTAGTCCATTTTACACCCAGAATTTCGATGAAATAACCCATCATTTTTACAGTGTACAATGATATAAAGCACAGATAAAAATAAAAATATTTTACCAGTATTTACATTTTTTTTTACAAAGTTAACGTAAATTTTAATGCACACATCACTTTACTTACATTAATTTTGCTTTCTATGCATATAAATCATTTCTGTTCATTTAATTTGATGTAGACATCAAAATGTGACATTTCATCTGACACATATATAGTGCTTAAGATCAAAATAAAATAGAACAATCATAACCCAACCAATCAAGATCATAATTATAATCATCAGCACTACATTGTCAGCAATTATTGGTTAAAGCTTGTCATTTTATTCGTCCGACTTTCTCTTTTGCCCAATGAAGACAGCAGAAATCCATGCGTAAACGTCAGTCTAATTACACAGCGCACAATCGATTGATTCATTCAAATGTGTTTTTTTCCAAGACTCCACCGATACTCCAGGATAATTAGGAAGAGGATCAAGACTTCAGGAAGCAGGATTAGAGATGTGGAAGAGCCACAGGCGTTTGGAGAGCATCAACTTTCTCTATTGATTAACCCATTGAGAAGCACTGCAAGCTCTTCAGCAGGTATGGATGCATGAGAGCTACTTAACACTAATGATTGATGCTCAGACGGCATCACGGCGCTGATAATAAACTTGTTTTTCCATGTAACCGAATGCAAAATACTCCAGAGTCCCCATCTCGCCACGAAAAGGTCACCAAATAACAAATGCAGCAGAGATGCAGCATTTATGAAACTGTTGGGACTCTCGGTAGATGATGTGGGATCAGTCTCTAATATATTGTGGATACTGTTCTGTAGCTTAGAGGAATCTGTAAACCTGATTTCTGATCAATCATATACTGCATCAGAACAAGAGCTTGTATTTTGGAGATCTGTCCTGCCCACGGCTGTAATGCTGACCGGAGTGTGAACTCATGCTTTTGTTAGAGAGCCAGCGAAAGTGTATGATGAATTCAGCATTGAGTTGAAAAGAAATCAGGTAAAAACAAATGTTTGTGCCCTTCTTTTTCTTTTTTTAGTTGAATCAAATGAGGGAGGAAAGGTGGCTCAGTGGTTAGAACTGTTGTCTCACAGAAAGAAGGTCGCTGGTTTAAGTTCTGGCTGGGTCAGATGGCATTTCTGTGTGGAGTTTGCATGTTCTCCCTGTGTTGGCGTGGGTTTCCTTCGCGTGCTCCAGTTTCCCCCACAGTTCAAACACATGTGCTATAGGTGAATTGGAAGAACTAAATTGGCCATAGTGTATGAGTGTGTGCTGTATCCGCTGTGTAAACCTATGCTGAAATAGTTGGTGGTTCATTCTGCTGTGACGACCCCTGATAAATAAGAGACTAAGCTGAAGGAAAATGAATGAATCAATCAATCAAATGAACTTTTCTAGTCATCTCAACTTGTATCAAGCAAACTGACTGAAGATATTAATGCAAACAAGTTAATCTTTAAGTTAAAATAGCAAAAACATATGTAATCATGGCTACTGATCTCTATGAGGATTTCCTATCGACTGACTATATAGAGTATAATGACGTTTTTAATGTACAGACTGTATATTTTTTTCCCCCTAAACCCAACCCTAGCCCTATACCCAACACTTAAAGGAAACAATCTGCATTTTTACATGACTTAATTCAAGATGATTTATGAGCCTTTTTCCTAATGGGGACCAAACAAATGGTCAACATTTACAGGTAATGCTATATTTGTGGGGACATTTGGTACCCATAATGTAATGAATACAAAGTAAACACACACACAGCTATCTCTATGATGACCAGTGGTGGAATGAGTACTGAAAAATCATACTTATGTTAAAGTACCATTACTTACCTAAAAATGTAGCGTAAGTAGAGTAAAAGTATCTGTTGTAAATATTACTCAAAGTAGGAGTAAAAAGTAGACCTTTTAAAAGTATTTAAGAGTAGTGAGTAGCGAGTATTATGCTGTAAAAAGCTGATGCATTTACATGTAATTTGTGGATGTGTGTAAACGTAACATTCTGTAGTGCATTTAGTTATTGCCCAGCAGGCATCATCATAAGACGTTAATATTAGGTTGGATTTAGGTTGTGATGTTGAGTGACCAAAATTCAATGTCTAGCCAGTGTCTAAGGACAACATTATTTTGATGTCCAATAACAACGGGATGAAGTTGATATTTGGTTGATTTTAGGTTGTGTAAGAAAGTGACCAAAATCCAGCGTTGAGCCAACATCTTCAACCAACGTCATACTGATGTCAAATACTGACATTTATTCATCAGGTATGGTAACCAAAATCCAACATCTGATAGACGTCATAGTGGTAATGTCCACACAACGTCAAGCTGTACCATTATTAGATGTTGACATTTGGTTGATTTTAGGTTGTGTTAGAAATTTACCAAAATCAAACGTCAAGCCAACATCATGCCAAAATGCAAGGTCCCCACAACACTAGGGTATAATGTCAATCTGACGTCATGTTGACATCCTATGTCTGCTGGGTGTTTAAGGTCATTTTGGTCATCATACAGTAAACCTCCGTCATCTTCTATTCAGTGACATGCATCTAAACAGTCTCTGGGTCAATGCGTGTAAAGATTTTGGACATCTTGGACACTTTTAATGCTTCCAAACAGTTTGCTGATATTATAAATCACCTATGTCTTGAGATTGTTCATTATGAGGCGATTTACCTTCCAAGTGTGATTTGATTGGACAGGAATCGCAGGACTGATTTTTTAATCACAATAGACAAGAAAAAATAAAGTAGTGACTGTAGGTTGAAGGAAAGTAGTGGAGTAAAAGTACCGATACTGCACTGAAAATGTACTCAAGGGAAAGTAAAAGTACACATTGTTACATTCCTGTGTGGCTTGATTATTATTATATATATTTTTGCTTGCTAGTCTCTCTCTCTCCCCCTCTCTCTCTGTGCTCGCTCACTCTCTCCCGCTTCCACCCATACAGTGGCTCCGATTGGCTACCACTGCCCAGCTGTTTGCCGTGTCCCCCCCTGACGTCACCCACTCAGGCCCTGAATTTCTGTGTTACGTTGTGTGTCAGTGAAATTCGCTATCCGTTTTCTGTGTGCTACAATTTGGTATATGCCCATTGTTATTTGTCTGTTCTCCTTTTGTCTGCCGTCAGTGTTATACGCATCTGAGGTTGGAGAGTGGGACAGGTACGAATGTCGCTCGACATACATTGTGTACACGTATTTTTGAATATCACTGTTGTCAGACACACTAGGTAAGGGGCCTGCTCCACTCACAGTACTTATGTTTTCTCATTGTATATATTAGAGTAGGTTAGGTAGTGCATAATAGACGGGTTTCAGATAATTTTCAATAACTGCTGTATTTTTCTTTTGGATAGTTAGGGTATGTTGGGCCAATAGAATAACTAAGTAAATAACAATTACGGAGAAAAAACTTCTCAATTACAGTCATTTGAGTATTTGTAATTTATTACTTCACACCACTGTTGATAATTTTCCATAGACGTAATGGTGTGTCTACTGTACAGACTGTATACTCTCTCCTCAACCCCTAAAGACTCACAGGAAACATATTATTAATATTAGAATTATTAGTATTTTACATTTCCATGATGATTTATGAGCCTTTTATCTTATGTGGACCCCCCGAAATAAAATACCCACATGGTCATATTTTACAGCTAATGCTATACTGGTGGGGACAGTTTGTACCTACAATGTAAGGAATACAAGTCACACACACACACACGCACAGGTCTGATCAAATGCTTCCTCAAGGTGAAAGCAGAAAACATGCTGCCATGATGTCAGGCTCCCATAGGGCTGTTGGTGGTGTCATTTCCCCCGATTAAGTTCACAGAGATGAGATCTCTGCTTTCTCTAAGCCAGACTACTTCACCTGTCACACACTCCTGCTGGGATTTACTGCAGGCCAGACTCACGGCTGTAATGTCACCCAAGCATTTCAGACGCAGGACAAAAAATGGGAGGAGAGCACAAGGCATCATTCCACCAGTGTGCACTCCCCAGGCTGTGAGGCGATCATGCTACCAACTGCGGCACCGTGACGCCCAATATGGTAAATAAAAAATCCAAAATAGGATGTTTTACATTTGTGATATACTATTTATATTCTATAATTAAATACATTAATTATATTATTATATTACAATTAATTCTTTCGTTTTTTGCATTTTGGTTATTGTTAAACCTGTTGAAAAAACTAGCAAAGTAGGGAAGTTTTGCTTTCTAAAGTATTCAAACAATGGCAACAAAAAGCGATTAAAACATGCACATTATGACATGTTATTCATAATAATATTAATTCATTATTTTTAGTAAACCATTCTTGATCTGATTACCCAAATGATTCATATATCATAAGTGAATAAGCTATGAAATATGGTATTTCTACACCTTTACTTACAGTATGGCAAGCCATTTAACACATTTTCATGCTACTAATATTAACATTTTAGATACTATCTTTCCTATGCAGTGCTAGCACTTATTTAACATCTACTAGTGCTTAATATTTAGGTACTAGTGCTTATTCATTATATATTAGTCCCTATATATTAGATAATACCAGTCATTCATCAGATACATGTAATTACAATATTACATTCACACTTCTTAGTAATTAATATTATACTTAGTAATAGTAATGTGTAAATATTTTATAGTTACAAACAATTTATTTACAATTTCTACCATTGATTGTTTAGTGGTCTGTAATCGGCATGTAAATTAATATGTTTTCACTAGTATGTACTTCAACGTGACATATTTGATACACTAGAACACTAACAAATGATATGATCAATAAGTCTTGACAGCATATGTTTTTAGTTCATTGTAACTTATTAAACTAAGTTAATCATGTTCTAACCTAATTTTATAAGTTACGTAAGTTGTTTTAAGTCAGTTTGAAAATATATAAGTTCAATGGACTCAAGGTTAAATTGATTCAGCTTAAAAATGTAAGTCAACCTGGATTTTTTTTTACAGAGTAATTATTCTGTTTGTTTGATTTTTGCTTATTTCTGACTAGTAATTATTCAAAACGTGACTAGTATGTTTTTTATATTATGTATTAAATACTACTAATTATTTATTAGATTCTGGCATTTATGTATTTTTTAGATACTACAGAACACCACTTTATTGAATAACATACTAGCAGTTGCTTATTAAGTTCTCGTGCTTATTTATTGGACATTAGTATATTTTGCAATTATTACTAAGTAATATTATTATCTTATCCTTGATGCAAATTTACAATATCCTTACAGTCATCAAGATATGAGATGTGATGATAATACTTCAATTGCTGATGCTATTATTGCATTCATCAAAAGGATAGTTCACCCAAAAAATCTAAATGTGCACATTTACCAACCCTCAAGAGGTTCCAAACCATTATGAGTTTCATTATTTTCTGTAGAAGACAAAAGAAGATATTATGAATACAACTGAAAACCTGTAACCATTGACTTCAACAGCAGGAAAAACAAATACTATGGAAATCAATGATAACAGGTTTCCAACATTTATCAAAATATACTCATCGGCCTCTTTATTAGGTACATCTGTCCAACTGCTCTTAACGCAAATTTCGTTAAGATCCATCCTGCCTTGTATCAATGGTTCAGACTGCAGGTGGTGGTGTAATAGTGTGGGGGATATTTTCTTGGCCCATTAGTACCAATTGAGCATCATGTCAATGCCACAGCCTACCTGAGTATTGTTGCTGACCATGTCCATGCTTTTATGACCACAGTGTACTCATCTTCTGATGGCTACTTCCAGCAGAATAACACGCTATGTCATAAAGCTCAAATCATCTCAGACTGGTTTACTGAACATGACAATGAGTTCACTGTACTCAAATGGCCTCCACAGTCACTAGATCTCAATCCAACAGAGCACCTTTGGTATGTGGTGGAACGAAAGATTCGCATCATGGATGTGCAGCCAACAAATCTGCAGCAACTGTGTGATGCTATCATGTCAACATAGACCAAAATCTCTACGTAATATATCCAGTACTATTAGTATTAAGGCAGTTCTAAAGGCAAAAGGGGGCTCAATCCGGTACTAGTAGGGTGTACCTAATAAAGTGGCCGGTGAGTGTATGTTCTTTTGTGTTTAAGTAAGTAAAGAATGAGTAAATGATAACATATTATTCATTTTAGGGCAGACTGTCCCTTTAAAACCACTTCAGGCAGATTTTGACATTTGTATTTGGGCCTTGCTTTGAAACACCCCTAAATTTAACACAGTTGTAAAGTGCTGTCATCTGTCATGACTTATTGCGTTATTTCAACACTGTGTTCTGTTTACTTTTTTTATTGTCCTTGAAGCTCTATATTATTACCGCGGCGCTCGCTTTCTTCTGTTCAGTGAATTTTCAATCATGTCACTCAAATGAGACTATTTCAGTAGTTTCACCCGGAGCAGTATTTCAGTACTATCATGTCAGCCCTCCAGCACACGATGAGCTGTCAAATCAAGACCACGTCAATCCAAAAACACTGATGAACAAACGCCACCGCATCCAAAATGACAGGCAGGTAGTACAGTTTGTTCAAATTAACAAAAAAAAGATGCATTGGGAAACATGACTATGCATCACAAAGCAACCAATTCAACGCTTTGCATCATTCTATGAAAATAAACGGTTTGAATATTTACATGATTACGGGCAACGTCAACAAGGGGCCTTTAAAATCCCAGATTAAATTTTTCAGCTTCTCTTCAAAACAGTGAAATGGGTTTGCTTTTGTTGTGGCTCCCTGAAGGACAGGAATACGCCATGAAGACCCATACATTTTCCTTTCATCGCTGATAGTGAAAAGCTATTAGTAAAAGCCCAGAAAAAAAGTTTGTAAAGCCCCTGATGCAAGCGTGGTGTGTGGAAATAATACATCCTGAAAACAACTGTGCTTCTGGGTATCCAATTATTGACAGAGATAAAAGGCTTGATCTCTGTCTGTCTTTCTTTTTTACATGCATGCATACATACTCTTCATATGTACATACAACATGGAGAAAAAAAAGACACCACTTGAAAATTCTCCAGTTTTTTTTTTGATTTTATGATTTATAGTTTTGTATATATATATATATATATATATATTTATAGTATAGTTTCAATCTGTAAAAAACTACTGACATTTTTACACATTTCTAAATAAAAATGACAATAATTTTTAATACATAAAATATATTCCAGTTTTATATTAATATTCATTTTTAGGCAACTCAATACTAATGTTTAGACTTCAGAAGATTTCGGCTTAGTCCCTTTATTAATCAGGGGCCGCCACATCGGAATGAACCGCCAACTTATCCAGCATATGCTTTTTTATGCAGCGGATGCCCATCCAGCCGCAACCCAACATTGGAAAACACCCTCTACACTTTTGCATTCATACACTTACACTACGGCTAATTTAGTTTATTCAATTCACCTATAGCGCATGTGTTTGGACTGTGCGAGAAACCGGAGCACCCGGAGAAAACCCACGCCAACATGGGGAGAACATGCAAACTCCACACAGAAATGTCAACTGACCCAGCCAGGGTTTGAACCTGCGACCTTCTTGCTGTGAGGCGATCGTGCTACACACTGTGCCACCGTGACACCTTCAGAATATTTAAGAAATCAATATTTGGTTAAATAACCCTGATTTTTAATCACAACGAATGTTGCTAGTTTCACCAATTGTTTAAGTATATTCTATGGTTTCCGCTATATTCATTCGTCCATGGCGAGGCGCCACACCAAAATTCATTCCCGCCAGTTACATTACGCCTGTTTCACACAGGGCTACAGCATCGATGCTTAATGGAGGGTGTGTCTAAAGTTGGGGCTGTCGCGATCTTCATAGCAGTGTCAGCTACTGAAATTAGTCTGCAATTGGCTCCTGTCTGAGCAGGGGTATTTGCATAAAGCGATGTGATTGGCTGACACTTCCATTGGCACTTGAAAAGTGAGAAATTCCAAACTCCTGCAGTGAGCAGCGCTGCTGAAGCGGCGCACATGGATCCACGATTCAGTTCGGCAACGCTTGATGTCACCCATTCAAAGTCAATCGAAAGCACTGGCAATGACGACCAGTGTGAATGGGGCGTTACAGCTTCTCATTCAAAACATTCAGTTGTTGCTGTTTTATTATTATTATTATTATTATTATTATTATTATTATTATTATTATTATTATTATTATTATTATTATTATTATTACTATTATAATAATCACACCAAAGCGTATTAAAAGGTAAGTGAAGTATAACAGAGCAAACTTTTCTGCAATCGTAGAAGTGCTGTGCATTATTTGTTTAACCCTTTAAGGCATAGCTCTTAAACTCAATTCCTGGAGGGTCGCAGCTCTGCACAGTTTGGCTCCAACCCTAATCAAACACAGCTGATCCAAATAATCGACGCGTTCAAAAGAGTCATAAACACCTTCATTAGTTGGATCAGCTGTGTTTAATCAGGGTTGGAGCAAAACTGTGCAGAGCTGCGGCCCTCCAGGAATTGAGTTTGAGACCTATGCTTTAGGGTATCACACACCTGATGCGCCGCAACACGGCGCGCACATGACAGTTGAAAGTATTGCACACCAGACGCGTACATTCGCATGGTATTTAAAATGAAGCTAATCAGATGGCATGGCAGAAATATGAGCAGTGTCCTGAGCTGTGGCTGGGCGCCGCCGACAGCTAACGACTTGCGGCGCCGGTGTGTGTACCCTGATAGAAACCTATGTTTCCAAGCTGCAGTTCTGGTATGTGACCCCCTTTTAAGGTTACAACCTGACTGACTGACAGACAGGGCTGCATGATGCATGAGGCAACAAACATAGCATAGCTTTCGGTTATGATGAACGCAATTTCATAGTTCTGTGGGTCTATTGGAGACATTCATAAACATTCCTAACATATCTAATAAATGTTGGAGACTTCCTCGTTATATAAACGCACTAAATTGCGTTAAAGATGCACGTCAGCAGCGTTTATTTGAGAGTGCACAAGTAAACCTGCGCTTGAGCAGTGTATATGAGTGTGTGAAAGATAAGTTTTGTGCACGAACAGAGAAAAATAATGAATATTGCATGCTCATATTACATGAATGCGATCTCGACATCTGTTATTGAAATAATGCCATAGGTAGTTGGAAGATCTGTGTAAAAGGCCTGCCGCCACAGCTGGAAACAATCTTTGAGTAAACACTGTATTCTACTCACAATCTTATATAACTAGTAAATCCAGAGAATTATACACAGTATACAGTGCTCAGTATAAATAAGTACACCCCTCACAGATCTCTCTTTTAAATTAATATATATATATATATATATATATATATATATATATATATTAATAGGATGCTTTACAATATTGTATGTGTATATATACATTAGATTAGTCAGTACCAAAGAGACAAGCAAAACTAATCCAACAACAACAAAAAAAAAACTTAAGATCACAGTCAAAAAATAAGTACACCCATATTAATATGGGGGAAATATTAAATTAAAAAAATTACAAACAGGACCAATATATATTTAAAAAATCCTTGAAATTTTGTAGTTTTTGTTGTTGCTTGAATTTAAATGTATTATCTTTGTATTTAGATGAACAAACTCTTACTTCAACGCATATAATTCTTTAATAAACCAATTTAGCTAAAATGCACCAAAAAATATTGGATATATTCACTGAGAAATGCATAAATACATATTAATTTGGGTGTACTCATTTATGCTGAGCACAGTATAGTTCAAAGAAAAGAGAAGAGAAGGCGACTTGGACTGGATGGTCACATCATGGATGAAGGGACATATGTTTCTGCCTGTTGTCATCTGACCTTTGCCGCTCTCTCTGAGTTTAAAGCTCAATCTGCGCATCAATCTTCAACAAAAGACCAATGGGGTGACAGCATTTCAGCTTCTGCTTGATAAATCAGGTCATGCTCCATTCAGAATGCACAACTACACTCTGGAGGAAAAAAAAAAAACATCTACAAAAGCACAAAAATATACATTTATTCAAAGGGGACTTATTATGCCCCTTTTAACAAGATGTCTAATGTCCCTAGAGTGTGTATGTGGGGTTGCTGCTCAAAATACTACACAAATAATGTTTTATAGCTATTTAAACCTGATTCTTTTAGGCTTTGATACACATTGTGCTATTTCGGTGACTGTCGCTTTAAATTCAAATGAGATTGTGACTCATTTCAGATGAGGGTGGAGCTACAAATGTCTATGCATCAGCATAGAGGCTGTTTCTCAATCAGGCTGTCAATGCTAATGAGGGAGAAATCATCGCTAATGGGCGGGGCTTCCCCACTCTGATGACACGTACAAAGGGAGAATGTCAATCAAAGTGTTTCTGCAGGATCTTTTTCAAGTGTGATTATAAAAGATAGAATTACTTACCCCATTAAAGGCTGATTATATTCACACACTAATGACAGACAACTGTGTTTAAACCCCTTATAAGAGTGATTTTGCATAATAGGAGCCCTTTAATGCCAACAAGGGATCCTATTAGTGTTTTACACTCAGAGAGAGACATTATCTCAATTCCCTCAAACACCTTCAATGCAGTGCTGAGTTTTCTTTTGGGAACACGTCACAATATCCTGAATAAGTAGCATTAGAAGTTTGTTGTTTTCAAGTGATACGCATGCAATAACTGTATACATTGAAATACAGGACCAATATTATGTAAACTCATGTCTACACACTCAGAAAACCATATATTGAGTTAAATTTGCAAGACGAGCAGATTTTTGTTTGTTATTGCTGGAGTAATTGAAGGAAGAGCTGTAAAAGCTCCACCCTCTTCTGAAAAGGTGGGCGGGAACGAGCAAAAGCTCATTCGCTACTTCAGCCTCCTCATCAAACTTCCTAAAAGCAAAGAAGGTCAGGGTGCTCCTGGAATGACCAGCCCAGTCACCAGATATGAACATTATTGAGAATGTCTGGGGTAAGATGAAGGAGGAGGCATTGAAGATGAATCCAAAGAATCTTGGTGAACTCTGGGAGTCCTGCAAGAACGCTTTCTTTGCCATTCCAGATGACTTTATTAATCAGTGATTTGAGTCATTGCAGAGATATATGGATGCAGTCCTCCAAGCTCATGGGAGTTATATACAATATTCATTCTGTTTCCACTGCAGCATGACTTTATATTCTATACTGGACATTATTTCTGTTAAGTGACAAGACTTTTTGTCTAAGCAAAGTCAGATTTTACTGTCCTAATTAAATCATTAAAAATCAAGGCATGATCAGATTCTATTTTAGTAAAATAAGTGTAATCTAGAGGCCTTTGCCTTTCATTTAAGCCACTTCTGATACCAAATGATCAACTAGAAGTCAAATTATTATTTGTTGTTCCTAAAACTTGGATAGGCAACAAGACTTTTGTAGTGTAGTCTACATTCCCACAATCCAAAGGTGTCACAAAGCACTCTAAATTGAATTAAGCCCCAAACGCTGTTCAAGTCACTCTCACCAAGGTTAAAGCACAGAGTGCAATATAAATAAATCGCCATCCTAAAATTGTCTGCCAAAAATAAGTGAGCAATAATGTTCTCGGGCTGTACGAGACAATTAGCAATTGCTCACTTGTAACAGGGTGGTCTGCCAGTGTGACCGGGGGTCTATTTAAATCTCTGATCTCATGTCCTGAAATGCACCTTTGTACTGCGAATGCATTTTTCTTTTGAGGATAAATGACTCTGACCACATGCTTTCTATCTGTGATTTAGAAAAACCCACCAATTAATTGTACTTTCTGAAAGAAAATAATCCTTTCAAATTAGTACAAAGCTATAATTGTGACAAATGGTGGTTGCTTTGGGTAAAATGGAAACGAGTGCATCAGACTTTGCATAATGGTTTAATCCAAGTTCAAAAAGAGAGCCATGGGATGTACATCACACAGTTTCCCATTTGACCTATTCAAAATTAAATGATGTGTATGTGAATAAATAAATTATGTTTTTTGGGTTTTTTTTTTTTTTTTGGTTGTGCAATACAATAATTTTATAGACATACCCTATTAGCATGGAGTTTGGTGATCTTTGAAGCACAAAAATAAGTCTGCTACAGCTCTGTGGAGGAATTTTGGCCCACTCATCATTGCAAAATTACCGTAATTCAGCCACATTGGGGAATTTGAGAGCATGAACAGCCTATTTAAGGTCATGCCACAACATCTCAATTGGATTCAAGTCAGGACTTTGACTAGGCCACTCCAAAGTCTAAATTTTGATTAAAATGTTCCTCCAGTCCTGAAGGTGGTCATAGCATCAAATTTTATTGTTGGTATTATCTTCTTTTTCTGAAATCTCCCACACATAAAGGGACACACGCCTTCCAACATATTCAACTTTTGTGTCATCAGTCCACAAAGTATTTCCCCAAAGGTCTTGGGAATCATCATCAAAAAAATTAATAAAAATCTTACAAAATTGAGATTAGCTTGTTTGATATTTTTGCTTAGAGGTGGTTGTTGTCTTGCAACTTGGAATTTTTGTCCAGTCTTCTTCTTATGGGGGAGTCATGAACACTCACCTTAACTGAGGCAAGTGAGGACTGCAGTTCTTTGGATGTTGCTGTGCGGTCTTTTGTGAATTTTGGTCAGCCAGCCACTCATAAGAAGGTTCTATGTTCTATGTTATTGCCATTAGTAGAGAACGGCTACCCTCATGGTTTGCTGCCGCTCCAATCCTTTAAAAATGGCTTTATAAGCTTCTACAGACTGGTGAAACTCAATTAAATTCTTTCATATTTGCTTTTGAATTTCTTTTGATCTCGGCATGTCTAGATTTTGAGTATCTTTTGGTCTACTTCACTTTGTCTGGCAGGTCCTAGTTAAGTGATTTCTCAAAGTAATCAGACATGATGTGTTAACTTGTGTTATCTTTGGCTAATATTTACATTTGTTTGATGATCTGAAACATTAAAGTGGAACAATAAGAAACCAGTAAGGGATCGAGCACTTATTTGCATCTGTGCATCCTTGTGTATATTTGAATCCCTGTGACTCAATATTTTGGAAATTATGAAAAAAAAAAAAAAAAAGTTTTCTTTTTTTCTCCTTAGTGTAGTGTCCACAAACTCTTTGATTTATTGAAAATAACACGCCAAAGCCAAGGCTGCAGGAAAAAACAACAACACTAGTGTCTCAATTGCTGGCAGAATTCCAGACCTTTCAAAATGGTCAGATGTGAACTGAAAAAGTAGCAACAGAAAAACAAAAAAGAAATCTCTTTGGCCCACAAGGCTTTCATGCTTCCCTCCATCCATCACATGATGGGAAAATGTCCAGACGATTTCTTCACAGCCTTCTAAACATTTAAATGGCCCTAAAATGTTGGTATAGAAAACACAGATTTTGTACTCAAACCCAGGGTGATTTTGGCCCTGTAGAAGTTTGGAAAAAATAAGCGAATGAACAGTCAAAGCTAGAGATATATATTCTGATTTTACTTTAAAAAATTTTAAAAGGCAGATAAGGAGAAGGTCAATATGAAAACTGAGAAAATGGTTGGTTGCATTTATTTATTGCTAGTCTATATCATTCTACCCCAGCAAAAGCCAAACTCTCAGGCCTTAAATTAAAATTAGGACATTTTTTCAGGGTTCCCAATATATTCTGTTAAGAATAATTGCTAAGATTGATTGCAATGTTAGTGAGTCACATCAACTTGAATCATTTACAAGGGTTTGCGATGCTAACAATAGACATAGCCAAGGTGCTGTCTTGGCTGTCATTAAAAAAAAAGTCAATATCTTAAATGAATGGCTCTTATGAGTCAGTTATTTAAAGAAAAAAAAAATTACAGTGTAGCCAGTAACGTCGTTATTCTTGACCAATTGACTCTTATGGTGTAATTTGAGTGAATCTAAGGAATATAATGTAACTAATGAAGTGCAATTCTCCAGCCAATGACTCTTATGAACTGGTCCATTATAATAAATGTAAATCTATTTCCTGAAGGAACTGCTTTTTATGAGCTGGGTTTTTTCAAGTGAATCGAACATTACAGTGTCGTCTGATTCTTCAGCTTGTGAGTCTAACAAACTGATTGTTTTAGATTATTGAAAACATGCGATGCATCCAAAATATGATGTCTACAAAAATATCTTTTGAGTTTCACAAGTTTAGAAAAAGTTTTAATTTTAATGTTGCATCTTACACTCTAATGCAGAATTCACACCAGACGTGGATGAAATGTCAAGTGCAAGTGATTTACATGTCAATGCAAAGATTCGAATAGACATCCTGCCGGACTTCAGCAGACATTCGAGCCACGTTAACCAATCATGAGCTTGCTCTTGTAGGGGTGTGATTATGACATAGTCCCTGTTGTTGGTGTCCCAAGGGAAAATCTGCTTCCGACACCAACAACAGTTCATCAAACTGGGCTCAGCTCAGTCTGATGCACCACTAAAAGCCTCCATCATTCAGGTACAGTAACGGAGTTGATGAACTCAGAGCTGGGTGCGCCTCTGAAAGGACTCAAACACAACGCCAAACGAATATACACCGCATTTCAGCCTTCCTAAAGCACTCTCTCAATAAAATCCATGTTAGCCATTTAGCAATGAAGCTAGAGTCACCGGGCAAACAGACGCCCTGCACATGAAGCAAATCCTTGTCCTTTATGAAGTGAATTAGACGTGCGAATGAAGCGAGTAAACTCAAAACGTCTATTAACGTGCGAATAGCGTGATTTATCCATGCGTGCTGCGTCTGGTCTGAACGCAGCATAAGGAATGCTGGGCTATTTAAACCCAAATTGGGTAAAATTTGGACTAACCAAAATATTAGATTAAATTTAGTCCTATATATTTAATAAAAATAATAATAATAATGATAATAATAATAACCAGGGGGTGGATTGGTCCCTATTGCACAATTAGGTTGAAATAACCCAGAATTTTTAAGAGTGTATGTTTTATTTGCAGTATACATAGAGAAAAGTAAAAAAAAAAATAATAATAATAATAATTAAAATATATACAGACACATATATATATATATATATATATATATATATATATATATATATATATATATATATATATATATATATATATATATTTTTTTTTTAATTTATTTAGTAAAACTGATTTATGTTAAGCAGAAAAACTGAATATATTTCTCGAAAATAAAACTTAAAAATCCATATAAAAAATGCCACAATAATCAATAAAAAAGTAATATACGGTGTATTTCTTTAATAAAAAAAATCATAAAAATGGTTGCCATACATTTTTAAAAGTGATTATGCATAATTTTATTTTAAGTTACATTAAACTGACTTAAAACTAAGCTAGAAACATTACTAACCTAGTTTAAAAGTCATAATCAACACCACATAGTCAAAACTAGGCCCACACTGAATCTGCGCGTGGAGAAATCCACAGATATTTTTATTTTTATTTGTGTCAATTTTAAATTAAAATAAATGACAAATATGAACGTGTTCATTTGATTTATTAACAATACTGTTCATAAAGTAATCATTAGTAAAGCATATGAGAGATGTGCTTTATTTACCAAATAAGTGGATCTAGATGGATTTACATTGTAAACATTAAATAAAAGTTAAAAAGCTATTATGTTAATTCACATATTAAGTTTTATTCCGCATAAATCTGCAGATTTTTTATAAAATTCTCAGCTGAAATAGCAAAAAATTACAGCAGATTCTGTCTGGCCTAGTCATGGCTTATTGATTATATCATAGTTACAGTCTAATGAAATGTATTTACTTATACTATAAAATATAAATACAATCAATAAACAAATAAGAACTGCATCATTTCCTAATGATATTTCATCTATCTACCGTTCTCAAATCAGATGCAAAATATCTCCCTCTCACACACACTCATTCATTTACCCACTGATTATCTCCCTGTGGACTCATATTTTCTGCTCTGGATGTTGGTGTTGTGGGGGCGCAGCTCAAAATGTTGGAATTAAACTGAAGTGTGGCCATAAAAATCCACAAGAGCAATAAAACAGACACTATTCACCTTTATACACACATAACTAACAAAGCCCATCATGCAGTTCCCAATAAAAGTGTAAGGGCTTTGAGGATAAGAAGAGATGGATAGGGAGGTGCTTGTTGAGGGCAAGGCCAACGATAACGCACAGAAAAAAGGACGAGGAGCAATCACACAAACACATACACACACACAGCGAGAGAGAGAAGGCCAGGATCAGAAACCCATGCACTTTCTCTCTGATACAGCCAGAGCATCAGCGCAGGCCCTAGACCAGAGGCTGAGCAGAGCCAAAGCAGAATACTAATGCCAACCTGTCAGACCACAGAGAAGCACTAGGGGTGCTGGAGAGCAAAATCACCCTCCATCACTGCTAACCAGTTACAAAAATACACTGTAAAAGTTCAACCACTGGATGAGGTTTAAAAAAATGACTTCAGATTGTTGCATTGCATGAAAACTAATAAATTAAGTTAAAATAAATATATATATATATATGTAAAAAAAAGATTGGATGTATTATTAACTAAAAGCAGAGTCAAATATAAACAAATCCAATGTTTGGTAATCAATTATTATGATTGGAAATACACCAGTGGGGTATATGCCGAACCATGCTAATGGGACTTTTAATTTGCCAGTAGCCTGGGTTAATCGTTTCCGGTGAAGTGTATGCCAATGCAAAATTGGCGCGTTTAAGGTCTGTTTTCTATATAAATCTGCGATCTCCACTGGCTGAGTGATATCTGATATAAAGTGGGTCTCAGATTGTACAAGAAGCACTACATTAAATAACATTTTTTCCCCGCCATGTCTTTATAATATGAGCATTTATTTCACCCCAGTATATTCAATGGAGCTTCAGTGCTAGCCTGCCGATTCTGACGGGCGCGTGCGAGTAAACTGCTTTTTGTCTCGTTTTACGCTTGAGCAACTAAATGAATGCCAAAGTCTATTTAACTGATTGTATTTGAGTTACATTACAACATCAATGCTGTAAAAGTGACCGTATAAAAAGGAAAAAAAACTCACAATAACCAGTCACTGGAAATTTATTAGTGTGGGAACAACACTAGCTCAGCATATACCCTATTATGTCACAAAAATGCTATTTTAAATCAAATTTGTATAATTATTTTATTCCAACTGCTGGGATTGTCCACATTTGACCCATTGGTGTGTTCATAATACAACCCATCATTTTTAAAGCATAGTTATTTTATTTGTAAGAAGTTATTTTTTAAATTTGATTTTATATTTATTATTTTACTTTTTAGGGCTGCACGATAATGGAAAAATCTAACATTGCAATATTGTTTTATTCTGCAATTATATATTGAGATATGAATATAACTTCACCAGATGACTTGAATACCAGCATTTGGAAATAATTAATAATTTTACATTGAGTGGGATGATTCTGTAGGGGAGTTCGTAAAGTTTAATAAGCAATCTACAAGCATTGATAAATTCAATACAGAAAAAGATACAAACTAAACTAACAGTGTTTTATTTTTTTTTCCAAGGAGTCGAACTGTATTCAGGTAAAATAATACTGTATAGTCCACGTTTTATAAACAATTCAATAAAATCAAAAGTTGTTCATTTGTCACAAGTTACAAACGGTACAATTTCTTATGGCTGCACGCATCTATTTTTAGCATTATAGCTGGCATGTACAGTGCTCTGCATATGAGTCAATATTATATATATATTTATATATATTGACACACACACACACACACATAAACATAAATATACACAGTTGAAGCCGTATATATACACATACAAATATATATATATATATACACATACAGTTGAAGTTTTTAATTTTTTAAAAGCCATTTTAAGGTCAATATTATTAGCGCCTTTAGGCTATATTTTTTTGATAGTCTACAGAACAAACCATCATTATATAATAACTTGCCTAATTACCCTAACCTGCCTAGTTAACCATATTAACCTAGTTAAGCCTTTAAATGTCACTTTAAGCTGTAGAGAAGAGTCTTGAAAAATATCTAGTCAAATATTATTTACTGTCATCATGACAAAGATAAAATAAATCAGTTATTAGAGATGAGTTATTAAAACTATTATGTTTAGAAATGTGTTGAATAAATCTGCTCTCTCTTTAACAGAAATTGGGGAAAAAATAAACAGGGGGGCTAATATTTCTGACTTCAACTGTATATATACATACATTTTTTTATTAAATATTTTTCTATTGGATGCTATACAATATTATATGTGTGCACATGTATTAGTTTAGTCAGTTCTGAAACCAAATCTGGAGCTAATTTAACAAAACAGTTCAAAAACTAGTGGCCCAAATTTATATGTTATGGGAAAATATGAAATAAAGATTTTTTAAAAAGAGAAAAAAAATCAAGCAAACAATATATATGAAATGTATACATTTATTTTTTGCAATATTTTGCTTGAATTTAAATGTATTATCTGTCTATTTCGGAAGATGTTGGATGACTAAAAGCTTCTCGTCCAGCTTCGCCAGCCTCCGGCGTCTAGACTGCAGCTCTGCCCAAGACGTTTGGCCATAGGAGAAATGGTCTTGCCCAACTGAGCCTGGTTTCTCTCTAGGTTTTTTAATTCTTCACTTTCACCAATTGGTGAAGTTTTTCCCTGCTGCTGTCACCACTGGCTTGCATGGTTCGGGAATTGTACAGCTGCGTATCGATGGATTTGCTCTTCAGTGTTTGGACTCTCAGCAGTGAAT
>NC_079453.1:47093202-47128202 GCF_903798145.1 Danio aesculapii
ATTAAAACACTGAACTGAACTGAACAGAACTGACACTGTTTCTATTTACTATGATCTTCTATGTGAAGCTGCTTTGACACAATCTACATTGTAAAAGTTCTAGAGAAATAAGGGTGAATTGAACTTAAATATTAAAATAAATAAATAAATGTTCAACAAGAAATGGATGAAAATATTATATTTCTAAATGGGGTGTACTCAATTATACTGAGCACTGTACGTGCCTTACACCTAGTAAAATGAAAATATGACCCACATACAGTAATTTACTTTCTTAATACTCTTTCTACCTGCAAGCAACAACCAAATAAAAGTAAATCTCTTAGAATATAATAACCCTTACAGCCTTATGAAAGTCATATGTTCTGCTCTCACCTTGTTGAGGTTGCTGGCCGTGATGATCCACACACACTGGGAGTTGCTCTCATACTGAATGGGGAAATTGGGTGAGCTGAAAGTCCCCGACGGACCTTGAAGATTTGATCCACAAGTTTTTACTGTACAAAGAGAAAAAAGAAGGAATAACTACTTTAGAGCTGCATGATATTGGGGAAATAGGACATTGCAGTAATTGTTTTTCTGCGATATACTGTACAGTTTAAATCAGAATTAGTAGCCCCCTGAATTATTAGCCCCCCTGTTGAATTTTTTTCCCCAATTTCTGTTTAACTGAGAGAAGATTTTCTCAACACATTTCTAAACATAATAGTTGTAATAACTCATATTAACTCGCATAATAACTCAGTAAATAATATTTGACTAGATATTTTTCAAGACACTTCTATACAGCTTAAAGTGACATTTAAAAGCTCAACTAGGTTAATTAGGCAAGTTATAGTAATTAGGCAAGTCATTGTACAACAGTACAATTAAATCAAATATATATATATATATATATATATATATATATATATATATATATATATATATATATATATATATATATATATTGCTTAAGAATATTGACCTTAAAATGGTTAAAATAATGCTTTTATTCTAGCTGAAATAAAACAAAGCAAATAAGACTTTCTCCAGAAGAAAAAATATTATCGGAAATACTGTGAAATTACTTGATCTGTTAAACATCATTTGGGAAATATTTGAGGGCAAATAATTTTGACTTCAACTGTATATTTGTATATTTTTATATAACTGTATATAAAAAAACTCAATAAAAATATTGATTGGGATGATATTGTAGGACAGTTTATCTACAAAATTAAACAGACAGCATTTTATTTGTTTATTTAGTTTAAAATTTTTATCTTTTTATTTATTTATTTATTTATTATTCTTTATTATTTATTTATGTATTCTTTCTTTATTTATTATTCTTCATTATTTATTTATTTATTATTTATTTATTTATTATTCTTCATTATTTATTTCTTTCTTTATTATTCTTTATTATTTATTTATTTATTTATTCTTTATTTATTATTCTTTATTTATGTATTTTTTATTTATTTATTATTCTTTATTATTTATTATTCTTTCTTTATTTATTATTCTTTATTATTTATTTATTTCTTTATTTATTATTTCTTTATTTATTAGTCTTTATTATTTATTTATTTAATATTCTTTATTATTTATTTATTTATTATTCTTTATTATTTAATTATTTGTGAGTTTAACGGTATTCAAGTATGAGCTGAATAATCAACTGTAAACAGTTAACACTCCATACTGTAGTCTTCATTATACAAAAACAAGTTTTCATTGTTATCACTTCTTATACACAAATTATTTAAATGCACTTGAAATCTTACAGTCACAGCAAATAAAAAAAGCAAACAAGAAAACTTTCACTCTATTAAAGTCCACATGAACAGGAAGCTCCAAACATTTTTTTATTAATTATTTCCGTATTGTGATGCAGTTCCTAGAGAAACGGAATATTAAGTGAGAAAACAGTGGGCGTAGCTTGTTTGTGAGCTAATTAAAGTAGTCATTTCATTCAGAAAGATGGAGAAAAGGGTCTGGGTGAGTTATTACAACCCAACAGACTCCTCCTCCTCACCATTTCTGATTGTTGTCAGAACTGACAGCTGGAGGGGCGTGGTTAAGTATGTTAGCCACGCCCAATACCTCAGACAGACCTAATCTGAGAATCTTGAGTGTGTGTATGTACGAGTCTATGGGTGTTTCCCAGGACTGGGTTGCGGCTGGAAGAGCATCTACTGCGCAAAACATATACCGGAATAGTTGGCGGTTCATTCCACTGTGGCAACCTCTGAAATAGAGACTAAGCTGAAAATAAATGAACGAATAAACTGAAACTGAACTCCACATTGCAGATGTGACTATTGCGATGATCACATTGCGATATCGATGCTGAAGAGACATATTGTGCAGCCCTAAAATAAACCCACAATAAAGAGAGAGAGAGAAATGTTCAGCTTCAGCTAACTGGTTTCAGCTGCAGTCTTTCCACTATTGATTTGATAATTAAAACAGAAGAAAAAAACGTCTGTGACCCCAGCGCCTCCAGGGATTGAGTTTCACTTACCGCTCGTAATTTTATATATATATATATATATAAGTTTTTTGCAGCATTTGCACGGCTCATATTAGAATATAAGCCACAAGCCTCCACCAGTCATCCATGACCGTCTTAATTTGTCAACGATTAGCAATCCAATCAAATCCTCAGATGACTAACTTCATGCCGGCTAAACGAGTTAATTCGAAGCAGGCTTAGCCAAACACACTTGGGCCCGATTCGTCATCTTAATATAGACACGTCAGTTACAATTTGCTAAGTAGACACGCTCCGGTGTTTTCTCTCCCCAAGCCGCTGACAGTCAAATCTTAAAATGTGACGAGTGCGGGTTTACGCCTTCTCAAATCCAGCCTCTTGTATTTCTTTTTTTTTTTGCCGCATTTATCATGGTTGATGTCAAAGTGACAGGGCTTTGATGAAAAGACAAGCAGGCATTATCTCCGGCGGCAGAAGGTTTCACTATCGCCTCCTGACATCTTGATTGCTTTTGAAAATGAATAACTCATTATCTCAGGCGAGAGAAGGGGAAACCGTGAGGCTCCTTCAGGCCCCGAAAGCCTCTTTTTTTTTTCCTCTGAAAGTCATTCACTCGTCAAGAGGCTCCTAATTAGAGAAGTATCCTGTGACAAGGCCTGGTATCCGTAATAAACATTCACTTGAACCGATGAGGCGTTGTTTGCCTGAATCACCTTTTTCCGCAGCCATAAGGAAAGAATAGCACTAAACACATGCACTGAAATGATTCATTGGATTTACTTCATTTTTTTAAGGGTGAGTGGTTGCAAACTATTTATATGGGCTCAATTTAAACAAATAAAGATGAACATTACTAAATGTAATGTTTAAATTCAGCACACATAAATTGTTTGCAACTACTTACCCTTACAAATATGTAGTAAATCCAATGAATGTGTGTGTGTGTGTGTGTGTGTGCGTGTGTGTGCGTGCGTGTGTGTGTGTGTGTGTGTGTGTGTGTTTATTAACGTCTCATGAAGCTTGCCAATCTGCTAAATATTACCTCATGTTACCGATGTGCTTTGTAACTAATATGCAGATCAATCAAGCATAATGCGAACTGTATTAAATAAAAATAAAAATAGCAGATCACTTTGGACAGCAAGTGGTACATCAAGTACCAAAAGTGTTTATCATGCTAAATCGAATCTCGGTAGCTTCAAGCTCTCGACAGCCAATAATTCACCACAATAAAAAACATTGTGGTTGGCACCAAGCGTATTTCTCCCTGCTGAAAGCAAACTCATGTTTAATGTGGTCTGACTCATATTTTCACATATATTTTAATAGTCTAATAGACATTATACAATCTATTTTCATTTCTGTCCAATAAATTAACTAATTATCATGAATATTAATATATATGTATATACACACACAGTTAAAGTTAGAATTATTAGCCCCCCCCACCCCCGTTTATTTTTTCGCCAATTTCTGTTTAACTGATTTTTTCAACACATTTCTAATCATGATAGTTTTAATAACTAATTTCTAATAACTGATTTATTTTATCTTTGTCATGATGACAGTAAATAATATTTGACTAGACATTCTTCAAGACACTTGGTTGGCTTAACTAGGTTAATTAAGTTAACTAGGCAGGTTAGGGTAATTAGGTAAGTTATCTTATAATGATGGTTTGTTCCGTAGACAGTCGAAAAAAAAATTGCTTAAAGGGGCTAATAATTTTGACCTTAAAATGGATTTAAAATTAAAAAAATGATTTTATTCTAGCCGAAATAAAACAAATAAGACTTTCTCCAGAAGAAAAAATATTATCAGACATACTGTGAAAATTTCATTGCTCTGTTAAACATCATTTGGGAAATATTTAAAGAAGAAAAAAAATTGAAAGGGAGGCTAATAATTCTGACTTCAACTGCATATATATATATATATATATATACACACACACAACAGTTCTGTCTGTCTGGATTTTGAATCTGATTGCCTGATAGCTGTGCAATATTCTGCAAATAACAGCACTCATTCAGCCTCTTAACCCTTCGCCCTTGAGTATCACTTCGTCCACATACAGTGACAAGCAGAGGACACTCTACAGTTTGCAGCTGTTGGACAACATAATGTACATTTGAGGCTTTTTTAGTCAAGAATGTAGTGTTGTTTTGATTGTAACAGTGCAGTTTATCTATAAGGCCTATTTTGAATATTCATTATTTTGGAGCATTGGATTCAGTGTATCGGCCGCCATCAGCCAGTCTGAGCAGACCAAAGACAGTGACAATTGATGTTCAGCCACAAGATGGCGACAGAGACCACATAATAACTCCTTATAGGAGAAAAACAGCATTTTCTTAGTGTACGCTTTAAACTACAGCTGAACAAATAATTATTAATCAGGCAGGTGACATTCTGAGTCAATCTTCCTCTTTTGTATTGCTGTATTTATACCACAGAAACTGGTAGTGTTTGCTTTGCTCTGGCTTTTTCGAGGTTAATTATAGAGAAATCCCGATTGCAACAGAGAAATACTGGGGAATCTCTGTAGATTGATGGCATTTCATGCCGTTCAGCCTTATAATCTTAAAATGTGAGCAATTTTTGATATCAATGCTGAAACAATAAATTGTGCAGCCCTAATTGGGATGATTCTGTAGAGGAGTGCATAAAATACAACAAACAATGTAAATTATATAACACATTTATACATATATAAATTAAATAAAGAAAAATATGCTAATTAAATAAACAGTATTGTATTGTATTCTAAATGTACTCAGGTATACAGTAATTAAATAATCAAATGTAAAATAATAGTGCGTAGTCTTCATTGTATAAACAATTCAATAAAATGTATCATTATTAATTCATGTGCTGTTTATTTGGATAATAATAATAATAATAATAATGATTAAAATGCAATTCAGTTTAATAAGAATCATCAACAAGAACTTTTTGATTATTTAAAATATAACAAAATGTAGTATGATTACTTATTCTTATAAATATATATATATATATATATATATATATATATACAGTATATATATATATATATATATATATATATATATATATATATATATATATATATATATATATATATATATATATATATATATATATTCGTTTACATATAGTGCAAATCAGAATAAGCATCTTTAATTTTTTACACAGATCTATCTGTCCTGATGAATGACAAGGTTTTATCTTTTTTGTAAACACTTTCCTTGCATTTTAAATACTTTATGTCTATAAAATCCCTGTTGTAAGTTTAATTTGATGTAGGCATCGAAATTAAATCTCGTCTTTAACCCATACATACATTCAATTTAATAAACAATTATATGGTCGGCTCATTTTATTAATTGAATTCAGCACTGTATTTTCCCTGCTGTCCACAACCCCATTATAAACCACCTGAGAGCTTTTTTCTGGGTCACGACCCGCCAGTTCCAAACTACTATTACAATATTAAGAGCTCTATTCTAGCAGGGCTTTAATAATTACCTTTAATTTCACGTAATAACAAAGGCCCCAGTTTAATCACAATATCCTTTTTAACAACCCAAAAGACAAAGTAAACGTGAAGGGAGGATGCCAGGTGTCACAATAAATGGATGAGCTGAAATTTATGATTAACTCCGCGAACCCCTGAGATGTAAAAAACAGAAAATAATAATACTAATATAGACGCTGGCAATTTTCTGCATGATTTCATGTAGCATCTTCTCAATTAGTTTGTGCAGCCTGTAGCCGCAGGAATAAACAGGCACCCAAGTGACATGAAGGTAGTGATTTAGTCGAGAGCTAAAGGTTAGAGACCCGCTGAGAGATTTCACACGTGTGTATGAGAGAGAGTGTGTATGCATGTAGGCATGTGTGTGTGTGTGTGTGAGAATGAGAAAGAGAGAGTGTCTCTGTGTGTGTGGACTCAGAAACACATTCCTCTTTCCACATTGAGTGTGTTGTGGATCTGCACAGTCGGTGGTCCTGTTCTCTGAGCTTCACGGACCCCCGGTGAAGAAGGCATCTGTCCAGAAAGCTGCAGGCGCTCCTTCACACTTATCTGACACAGTTACTCCAGTATCACGCAATGATTCCAAGTTATTTTGGGGTAAATAAATATAACACCTTTCATTTTTTCTCTCCTATAGCATCAGCTTTGCTTTTGTTGTTAAATATTTATAACACTGCACTTTAAAAAATAGCCTCACTGTACAATGTTAAGCAGCAGAGCTTTACCATTTTTAAATCCTTTCAGCTGATCTCCAGGTTGGGCAAGAGCACTTTTAGCTTAGCTTAGCATAGGTCATTGAATCAGATTAGACCGTTAGCATCTTGCCCAAAAATAACCAAAGCATTTCAATAACTTTAACTCTCAATAAGTTTTGCTCCCTTTGAGTTAAACAGCAGAGTTTTACTATTTTTGAAGCCATTTAGCTGATCTCTCGGTTTGGCATTAAAAAAAAAAAACACTTTTAGGTTTAGCTTAGCATAAATCATTGCATCGGATTAGACCGTTAGCATCTTGCCCAAAAATAACCAAAACGGGTAAATAACTTTAACTCTCAATAAGTTTAACTCCCTTAGAGAGAAACAGTAGAGTTTTACCATTTTTAAATCCAACCAGCTGATCTCCAGGTTTGACAAGAGCACTTTTAGCTTAGCTTGGCTAGGTCATTGAATCAGATTAGACTGTAAGCATCTTGCTCAAAAATGACCAAAGAGTTTTAATATTTTTACCTCTCGACAAGTTTAACTCCATTAGAGTTGAACAGCTGTGTTTTACAATTTTTTTAATTTATTCAGTTGAACTCTGGGTCTGACAAGAGCACTTTTAGCTTAGCATAGCATGGGTCACTGAATCTGATCAGACCATTAGCATCTTGCTCAAAAATTACAAAAGACTCAATAATGCTAACTATCAATAAGTTTAACTCTCTTAGAGATAAACAGTAGAGTTTTACCATTTTTTATCCATTCAGCTGATCTCTGTCTGGTAAGAGCACTTTTAGCTTAGCTTAGAATAGGTCATTGAATCGGATTAGGCTGTTAGCTTAAACAGTAGAATTTTACTGTTTTTGAATTCATTCAGTCAATCTCCACGTCTGGCAAGAACACTGTTAGCTTAGCTTAGCTTAGATCATTGAATCAGATTAGACCATTAGCATCTTGCTCAAAAATGACCAAAGTTTCAATAACTCTAACTCTCAATAAGTTTAACTTCCTCAAAGTTAAACAGTAGTTTTACCATTTTTTTCCATCCATTCAGTCAATCTCCGGGTATGGCAAGAACACTAGCTTAGCTTAGCATAGGTCACTGATTTTGATAAGACCATTAGCAACTTGTTCAAAAATTGATCAAAGAGTTTCAATAATTTTCCTACTTAAAGTTTGACCAACGGAAAATGAAAAGTTCCTATTTACTAGGCTGATATTGCTAAGAACTCTACACTCATTCTGGTGTAATAATAAAAGAAACAGTTCCCACATAACTTCTAATGTGACCACATATTACGGTGCCTGCTGCAGCCATGGTACAGCGGCAAAGATTATTACGCCAGTATATGCGTATAGTTCTTAGCCATTAAATGTATCTATAATAAACTATTAAACAAAATATGACCACGTAATGTCACTTAGGTTTGCTTTTGTGGTTAATACTGTGCAAAGAAGCTTTTTTATTATTAGATGCACATGATTTTTTGGTCATCTTTATAATTAAGAATGTAATGCACTTATTAAAGTAATATTCAGTGTTTTCCCAGAACAATGTTTATTTTCAGTGGCACGTAAACTCACTCGCTCTCAGTGAATATCATTATAAATGTTACCTAAGCAACATTAACATTAAATTTACATGCCAATTTGCACATAACAGCTGCACATATAACGTTGTATATAGTAATAAACACGTACATACACTTGTCAATCTGTATATTTGCATTCACTACTTACTTCTATTTTCTTTTAAATATATTTATTATCTGTTTTTTGTCCTGTCTCTGTAATCCTGTTGCACTGTAGAAGCTCTGTCACCAAAACAAATTCCTCGTATGTGTGAACATACCTGGCAATAAAGCTCTTTCTGATTCTGATTCTTCTAAGGTAGGAACGCCAGCTTAGTCGGCTTAGTCTGTCTACTATCTAAATTATCCATTCATTCATTTTCCTTCGACTTAGTGCCTTATTTATCAGAGGTTGTCACAGTGGAATGAACCCCCAACTTATCCAGCATATGTTTTACAAAGCGGATGGCCTTGCAGCGACAATCCAGTACTGGGAAACATCAATACACATTCATTCACAAACACACTCATACACTATGGGCAATTTAGTTTACACAATTGACCTATAGCACATGTGTTTGGACTGTGGGGGAAACAGGAGCCAACACGGGGGGATAACATGCAAACTCCACACAGAAACGCCAAATGACCCAGCCACGGGCTCGAACCAGCGACCTTCTTGCTAACCACTGAGCCACCTTGTTGCCCCTCCGCCAGCAACTTCAATCTTTAAATCTTTTATATCTGCGCATCATGGGGGTGGGCGGAGCAAAAACAATTTCTTGATGTGTTTTGTTCACCAGGACTCTCTGATTGGTGGAACTGCCTGTACAGCATTGTGGGTAATGTAGTTTTTCTGCACATATTCTGCTTTTATTATTTTTTCTGCTACTTTCTTTTTTAAATAAGTGAATAAATGTACAAAAGCACACACATCACTTTAACTGGGTGCTCAGCCAAACTGCAAAAACTGAAAAATATATATTCAAAAATGCAGCAACACCAAAGCACCAAAAATACACATTTATTTAAAAAAAAGGCTGACACAAAGAGCGTAACGTTTCGAGCACACGGCTCTTCACCAGACAGTGTTCATTACAGTAAGTTGCTTCTTTTTGTACACTTCCGGATGACATGATCTCCTACAATCTCACAACAAGAAAAAAAAATTCAAAATAAAACAAAAAAATAGACATTTATCAATGATACAACTTAGATATTCAAAACGAAAATACAGAAACAAACCATAATATTACATCACAAAATAAAGAAATTAATATAACTAGGAAATACACCAAAATAATACAACAAATTAAGCTTCTTTTGCAGTGTTCAGAAACCTATGGGTGACGTCACGGATACTACGCCCATATATTTTACAGTCTATGGTAAAAACGGTCGCACGGCACCAATTTTATGCACTCGCACTATTACATATTAAGGTCGCATAGATAAAATTTCGGGCGCATATGCCACCAAAACAGTCGCAATTTCAAGCCCTGCGAAACATTACAGACTTAGTGTCAGCCATTTTAATTTAATAAATGAGTATTTTTGGAGCTTTGGTGTTGCTGCCTTTTTTTTAATAAGTCAAATAAATGCAAACAGATGGGCTCAGCAAAAGCATATACAATCGATTAACAGCCTCAGAGCTCAAAACAGATCCGTCTTTAAAAGTTTATCAGTTACTGCTAAAAATCAATTTCGCCATGAAGAAAATTAATGGACTTGCAGAACCCGACTGTTGCACGCTATACAAAATCTTTCATTAATTATTTCTCATTCAAGCACCAAGCTTCCTGGTTTTATGTCCCTCATCTTAACAAACAAACAGTTCCAGTGGTAATTAAGATAAGATCTCCCTCTGATCCATTTCTCTGTCTTCTTCTTCTTCTGTATTGGATAATAAAGACGCTGTTTGTTTTACCTCAGTATCTCTCTCTCCATCCTGCTATCTCATCTCATAATGCCTCCTTTCCACTTTTCTCCAGACGTGTGTTACTAAGAGCTACAACACTGATGTGGTGTACACAGCGAGTCCATAAACAATTCACAAGTCCATCCCTGCTTTTATTCCAGCTGCTGCACTGTTCTTACATACCGGCGACAACGACTTCTGGACAAGCCGGCGATTTAAGAGTTCAGGGAAGCGTTCCAGAAAGCTCCATCAGTCCTGGCGTATGTGACGTATGTCTGCGCATGCTTGTGCCTTTCCCTGACAGCTCAATTACAGCCTGCTAAATGAACGGCCTTGGCTCGGCTCTCTCGCCTGTAGCAAAGCAGCCAGAGAGAAATTATCTATAAAATTAAAGGACGGGATGAGCAAACAATTCATTACTTGGCCAACGATAACCTGTCAGTTGTTATTCCACCTTCACAAAAAAAAAAACAATGACAAGAACTAGAGCTTGTGCTGACGTTTGTTTATAAATGCAGGTAAAGTAAACAAGGAAAGATTGTTTGAATCTGAATTAGGGTCTTCATGATATCAGATTTTTCACTATATAAACTTTGATGAATAATAATAAAAAAGGGGTGTCACGGTGGCACAGTGGGTAACACGATCACCTCACAGCAAGAAGGTCGCTGATTCGAGCCCCGGCTGGGCGAGTTGGCGTTTCTGTGTGGAGTGTGCATGTTCTCACCTTGTTGACGTGGCTTTCCTCTGGGTTATTCGGTTACCTCCACAGTTCAAACACACGCGCTATAAGTGAACTGAATAAGCTAAATTGGCCACAGTGTATGAGTATGTGTTAGAATGTGAGAGTGGATGGGTGTTTCCCAGTACTGGGTTGCAACTGTAAGGGCATCCACTGCATAAAACATTTGCTGGAATAGTTGGTGGTTCATTCTGCTGTGGCGACCCCTGATAAATAAGATACTAAGCTGAAGGAAAATGAATGAATGGATAATTTAGAGCATCTCTGCATAAAATGACGATTGTTAAAAAATAATTGCTCTTATTTTATATTTTCTAGATGACTATTGATTACACTGCAGTATAAATATACCTTCACAAAAACAATGACAAGAACTAGAGCTTGTGCTGACATTTGTTTATAAATACAGGTAAAGTAAATGAGGAAAGATTGTTAGAATCTGAATTAGGGTTGTCATGATATCAGATTTTTTACTATATAAACTTTGACAGAAATAGAAATAAAAATAAATAATAATATAAAAGGGTGTCACGGTGGCACAGAGGGTAACACGATCTCCTCACAGCAAGAAGGTTGCTGATTCGAGCCCCGGCTGGGCGAGTTGGCGTTTCTGTGTGGAGTGTGCATGTTCTCCTCGAGTTTACGTGGCTTTCCTCCGGGTTATTCGGTTACCTCCACAGTTCAAAGACATTCGCTATAAGTGAACTGAATAAGCTAAATTGGCCACAGTGTATGAGTATGTGTTAGAATGTGAGAGTGGATGGGTGTTTCCCAGTACTGGGTTGCAACTGTAAGGGCCTCCACTGCATAAAACATATGCTGGAATAGTTGGTGGTTCATTCTGCTGTGGCGACCCCTGATAAATAAGATACTAAGCTGAAGGAAAATGAATGAATGGATAATTTAGAGCATCTCTGCATAAAATGACGATTGTTAAAAAATAATTGCTCTTATTTTACATTTTCTAGATGACTATTGATTACATTGCAGTATAAATATACCTTCACAAAAACAATGACAAGAACTCGAGCTTGAGCTCACATTTGTTTATAAATGCAGGTAAAGTAAATGAGGAAAGATTGTTTGAATCTGAATTAGGGTCTTCATGATATCAGATTTTTCACTATATAAACTTTGACAGATATAGAAATAAAAATAAGTAATAATATAAAATAGCGTCACGGTGGCACAGTGGGTAGCAAGATCACCTCACAGCAAGAAGGTTGCTGATTCGAGCCCCGGCTGGGCGAGTTGGCGTTTCTGTGTGGAGTTTGCATGTTCTCCTCCAGTTGACGTGGCTTTCCTCGGGGTTATTCGGTTACCTCCACAGTTCAAAGACATGCGCTATGAGTGAACTGAATAAGCTAAATTGGCCACAGTGCTCCAGACATATGCTGGAATAATTGGTGGTTCATTCCCCAGTGGCGACCCCTAATAAATAAGGCAATAAGCCATATGAAATTGAATGAATAGATAAAAATTTGCGCATCTCCGCATAAAATGACAATTGGTGAAAATAATTGCTATTATTTTATATTTTCTAAATGACTATTGATTACACTGCAGTATAAATATTTCTTTACAAAAACAATGACAAGAACTTGAGCTTCTGCAAGCTTACATTTGTTTATAAATGAAGGTAAAAATGGGGAAAGACTGTTTAAATCTGAATTAGGGTTGTCATGATATCAGATTTTTTACCATATGGATTTTGAGAGAAAATTAAATAAATAATAAAGCACATCGTAAAAAATAGTGATGATAAAAAAATTAAATCCAGAGCAGTTCGACATTCTCACTTTCTATGGATTTATACATTTAAGATGCCATATCTTTCAAACTTCAAATAATAATGTTGTAATTTAGAGCATCTCTGCATAGAATGGCGATTGGTCAAAATAATTGCTATTATTTTATATCATTCTAGATGACTATTGATTACATTGCAGCATAAATATACATTCACTAAAACAATGAGAAGATTTCTATCAGATTTTTAACTTTGACAGAGAATAAAATAAACAAAAAATAGTGATGATAAAAATAAAATCGAGAGCACATTCTCACTTTCTCTGGATTTACATCATTTTAAACAGTTTTATGCTGTAAGCTGCTGATGCAATTACTTCTAAACTTTAAAATAATATTGTCGTGATTTAGATTATCTTTGCATAGAATGGCGATTGATCACAATAATTGCTATTATTTTATAGTATTCTAGATGACTATTGAATGCATTGCAGTATAAATAAACCATATTCATTTGAAAATCGCTAAAATTACTTGAAAATCAAAGATAAACTATATACACTATTGAATTCATCATGCAAAATTCAAAGCATAATTTTGCTGACTTTCTGTGTGATATGATACTATCATATATATCACTAAAATATGATATGATCATATATTATCATGTGCTATTCATTTTTAAATAACATACTTAATGCTAATAACCTCACTGTAAAAAATGCATAAATTAAGTTTTCAGTGTTCTGTTATTCATGTTTTTATTTATTTATTTTTGCTTTTGAATTGCATTATGGGAACAACGTTTGACATAGAATTTTTTTTAAAAAGTGACTTTTATTGACGTTTTATTGACGTAGTCTGGAGTGATAGTTTGCCTGTATCTGTAAATTACAGTACAATTTTTTTTAACATAAACCTGTAATGTATATTATTTTACAGACTTAATCATCTCTATATTACGTATTAAACAATATACTGTTTAAAACTACTAGAAATGTGAATAAAAGTGAATTTTTAACACCAAAAGCCAACATTGCCTATATAAAAATCCCATTATACAATTCATAACCATAAGTAAATGAAATAACAACAACAACTGGAAAATAACAGACATTTTTTAACTTTTTAATTTTATTTTTGGTTTGCCCAGCTACTAAACAGATCAGTTGAATGAATCTCTCAGATGTTCAATTATAATGTAAAGTCTTATTGTAACTTACAGTATAACCAAATTTAAGGACTGGAAATGTGTGTATTTATAAAGTGCTCAGCATATATAAGTACACCCCTCACAAATCTCTCTTTAATTCATATTTTTAATAGGAAGTTGTACAATATTATATTTGTGCATATACATTAGATTAGTCAGTGCTGAAGCCAAATCTGGGACAAAATAACTTACAATCGTGGTCCAAAAACTAGTTCACCCAAATTTATGTTATAGAAAAATATTAAATACAAATTTTAAAAAAGAGGAAAAATCAAGAGAAGCAAAAACATTTTTAAAATTTTGTTGAAATTTTGTAGATTGTAATTATTATTATTATTTATTTATTTATTGCAATATTTAGCTTGAATTTAATTGTATTATCTTTCAATTTCTAAATATGTTTGGTGACTAAAATATTATTTGAATAAATATATGTTTAATAAATCTCTTTTGTTTAAATGCACCACAACACATTGCCTATATTCACTGGGAGACTGATACAAATATTAATTTTCAAAATGGGGTGTACTCAATTATGCTGAGCACTGTATATTACAAAAAAACGTTACCAATTTCATTTCACCTAGCGTAACCTTTAATCAAGAATATTGTCAGTTCTGTTTGGCATTCCATTCATTCATTAATTAATTTTCCTTAGTGCTTTATTTATCAGGAGTTGCCACAGTGCAATGAATCGCCAACTAGTCCAGCATATGTTTTGTGCAGCGGATGCCCTTCCAACCTTAACTCATCACTGGGAAACACCCATACACTCTCGCATTCACACACACACACACACAGATTCATACACTACGACAAATTTAGTTGTAATAATGTAATCAAAAGTCATCTAGAATACTATAAAATAACAGTTATGACTTTGACCAATCGCCATTCTATGCAAAGATGCTCTAAATCATTCATTCATTCATTTTCCTTCGCCTTAGTCCCTTATTTTTCAGGGATCACCACAGTGGAATGAACTATTCCAGCATGTTTTATGCAGTGGATGCCCTTCCAGCCACAACCCAGTACTGGGAAACACCCACGTATTCTCACTTTTACAAACACACTCATACACTACAGCCAATTTAGATTATTCAATTCACCTATAGCTCATGTGTTTGGACAGTGGGAGAAACCGGAGCACCCGGAGGAAACACAGGGAAAACGTGCAAACTACACACACAAAAAAAGCCACTTGCCCCAGCCGGGACTCGAACCAGTGACATTCTTGCTGTGAGGAGAAAGTGCTAACCAATGAGCCACACTTTGGCGTTCCCATAAACTTAAAGTTCTAAGCTAACTGTCCATTGCACCAGATAAAATACCCCTCCTCTATGCATCCCTGTATAAGCAGCCATATTTGCTGTTTTACACTTGCCGACATTGAAGTCGACCTCTGCGGGGGGAAAATGGGCCAAGTCAGCACCAAGCATAAAGATTAGAAGACTCCAAGACACTGGAACAGGCTGAACTAAAAAACAATTGCCACCCAGAATGATCAATTACATCATTAAACCTCCAGCACTGTTCCACACCTTTATTTCCCTGCATGCTGTGGCCTTAAAGCCGCAAAACTCCCACAGCACGCATCCAAACAAACACAAATGCACGTTAATAGTCTCTGAAACAACGGCAGCTATTTAAGGGCACTCGTCTTTCTACATCTAGCCCAATTGCTTTTTCTCATTTCAGAGGACAGGAATTACTGCGGTTTGAAAGCACTTGACTCAACACACACACAACAGTGCTGAAAAGTAAACCCAAAATTGAACCGCTAAGGCTGAAATTGTAATGCATCATCGGTAATTTACTTTTATATCCACTTGGTGTCGCACTGTCTAGATTTGCTTCAATGCAGACTATAATATGTGGAGATTATGTCAGTAATCGCGTTTATATTAAAGGGGATCTACAGTCAGAGAACTAAAATAAGTGTCTGATGTCCCTAGAGCAGGGCTTTTCAATTAGTTTGTCATGGGGGCCAGTTCATGAAAAGCATCCCAAATGAGGGGCCGGAGAGATATAACTTGCAATATGAGTGACGATACAACAGCAATATAAGAGCCCATATGCTGTATTTTTGCTCAAGACACCCACGTTGGCTTTTTCTACATTGAAATGTTAATATGTTGTATTTTTAAACTACATAACAACAGTGCATATACAATAGGCTTTTCTTTACAAACATATTCAAATGTTGTATTTCGAAGCGCGACACAAAATCAGTGTATAGCTCAAGTAGGCTTCTTCTACGTTCAGATACATTCATATGTTATGTTTTAAATTGCGTAACAATTAGGGATTAGTTTTATTATTATAGTCTGAAGAATAATCATGGTTTCACGGTTATCACGAGTATTTTAAATTTATTACATTCGAAACACTACAAGTTTAGAAAATCACAAGAAAACTGCTTCAAGAGTTCCCACTTAGATATGCTTGGCGTATAAAGCAGGTTTGGCATGCTGTCCCGGGAGAGAACCCTGAGCTCGGAGATATTTGAGCCCAGGGCTCCCGCCCGGTCGATAAGCATATCAGGAGATCCGAGATCAGGTAGGTCTCGAGAGCTCCCCCTTTAGAAAAGGGAGGAAAAGGAGGAGATGGGGTGGAAGGGGGGATTCTTCCAAACGAAGATAGAACAGTAGGGAGAAAATGATCCATTTATAGTAAACTAGGATCACTCTGATTGGATTATTACTGATTACAGATGAGTGGCCAGACGTGCTCAATCAAATCACGTGCTCCTCTCGAAATTAGTTTATGAAACTTCACTTATATAATTATATATAAATACATTATATAATTATATATAAAACATTATATATAAAGTGAGTGATAATTTTACAACGGAAATAAATAAATGACAGAACAATGAATAAATAAATAAAAATAAGAATAAACAAAAAATAGTGTGGCAATGCAGTGGCGCAGTAGGTAGTGCTGTCGCCTCACAGCAAGAAGGTCGCTGGTTTGAGCCTCGGCTGGGTCAGTTGGCGTTTCTGTGTGGAGTTTGCATGTTCTCCCTGCGTTCGCGTGGGTTTCCTCTGGGTGCTCTGGTTTCCCCCACAGTCCAAAGACATGCGGTACAGGTGAATTGGGTATGTTAAATTTTCCGTAGTGTGTGTGTGTGTGTGAATAAGTGTGTATGTGTTTCCCAGTGATGGGTTGCAGCTGGAAGGGCATCCGCTGCATAAAACAAATGCTGGATAAGTTGGCGGTTCATTCCGCTGTGGCGACCCCAGATTAATAAAGGGACTAAGCCGAAAAGAAAATGAATGAATGAAAAAATTGTATTTGTCTAATGTTAATTTAAGCTATATATTAGCTAAGAATTTCAATGAACTGTTGTTATTATTTGCATTCATTCAAACATAATCATTTTAATAACTTGTCATAATTCGTGTAACGTATCTTTAGTTTACATTGCACTTAAAGCCACGCACAACTCTCACCACTACAGCGCACCACTCCCAAAATGCGCACGGCTCCATTGGAAATAATGAACTTGCGTGTGGAAAAGACACAATATGTGAATGGAGCGCTGTTATAGTTAATCCAGTGTGCCTTGGTATAATCTCGGAACTTTAAACTAGCTGACAGTTGGCATAACTTTGTTTAGCTGCAGTGCAGTGCAGAAGCCTTTATGATTAATTAACTGTAATGAATTAAAGCCAGTTAATAGTGAAATCAGCTAATCATTGTATCCCTATTAATGATATCAGTGCATTGTACAAAAGGCCTTTTCTACAAACATATCCAAATGTTTTCGGCTGCCTGCACCACTCGCTTAATGTCAGGTGACTCATGCTCTGCTCAGCTTTCAACTGCATTGAACAGACGCGCGTAACTTCATAGCAACCGTTTTTCGACTAAACTAAATTCATTGTTTGATATCTTGGTCACACTATTCAGTAAAGCACACTACACTGTTCAGTAAAGCATACACTTAGTGCACCACTTAGGGGGCTTCCACACAGGTTATGCATCTTGCTGATATACACTGTGAACATCAGCTACGCTAATTATTTTCTTTATTCTCCATTTCCACCTGGGGATACTCTTCCCGAGGCCCTCAGACTATGCAGAGTCACTGATTCGATCCAAGACCAACGACGAGATGATCCCAAGGTTTCCATATCCTGGACCTGGCCGAATCCTGAACAACTACTGCGATGGTCATGGAAGAGTGGAGAACATGAGACTGTTTCCTGTGACGCTCCAGAGACAGACGAGTCTTCGCTGAGGCCAGCTTCCAGCCTCCGCCACTAAGACTGCAGCTCTGCACAAGACGTTTGGCCAGCGGAGAAATTAAAATGGTCGTGCCCAACTGAGCCTGGTTTCTCTCAAGGTTTTTTTCTTCACTTCCGCCTTTAGTGAAGTTTTTTTTCCCTCTCCGCTGTCTCCACTGGCTTGCATGGTTCAGGATCTGTAGAGCTGCGCATCGATGGATTTGCTCTTCAGTATTTGGACTCTCAGTAGTGATTATTAAACCACACTGAACTGAGCTCAACTGAACTGAACTTAAACACTACAAACTGAACTACACAGTTCCTATTTACTGTGACCTTTTATGTGAAGCTGCTTTGACACAATCTACATTGTATAAGCGCTATACAAATAAAGGTGAATTGAACTATTAGGAGGGCCAGAACAAATTGCCTCGGGGGCCGGGTTCGGCCCGCAGGCCGCCAATTGAATAGCCCTGTCCTAGAGTGTGTGCGTGTGAAGTTTCAGCTTAAAATACCACACAAATAATGTTGTATAACTCTTTGAAACTGCCCCTTTTAGGCTTTTGATTTAAAATTTTGGCGACTGTCGCTTTAAATTTAAATGAGATTGAGCTCTTTTTGAAAAGGGGTGGAGCTACAAATTGCTGTGTCAGCAGGACTAAAGTATTGACATTATCTTCAGCAGGTAAGATGCTGAAACTACAATGGCAGATGGCTGCTTCTCACTTAGGGCTGTTTATGCTAATGAGGGAGAGATCATCAGTAATGGGCGGGGCTTTCCCTATCTGATGACAAATACAAAGGGAGAATGTCAATCAAAGTGTTTCTGTTTTTATCATTTTAATTTATTTTTACCATTAGATTCTGGCTATATTCACACACTGTTGCCACACAACTGTGTTTAAGCCCATTATGAAAGTGATTTTTACATAATAACTCCTCTTTAATGACAGACGTGTGTCCAATGCAGAGCTGTCTGGAAGCTCAAAATCTGCCATATTGCTCACATTCTCTCTCTTTTCCAGGCTAAGTATTTTCGCCAATGGCATGAGCCATAAATGTCAACGTGGCCACTATGGAATTGGAGAAAAATGATGGTGTGACTTGGTTGATAGCATCATGGGAAGCATTTATTAGCATCTATCTACAGCTGTGACAGAGAAAAGAAGATGGAAAATACAAACCCTTGCCACAAAATCAAAAAGAGATTCCAGTATAATATAAAATCTAGCATACTAGAAAATCTAGTATAATATAATTAAACACACAGACTGTAGTTACACACCCCTCCTCATTGTAATATTGTATTGATCTAGTTAAAAGATTTGCAAGATAAACTAAAATATCAGGTCTATAAATTCCATTTCGGCATTTATTGCTGTTTATTGTGTCTTTTACTTATTTTTAGTTTTTCTATTAATCATTTAGGCTCTGTTACTGCACATAGTATGTTTCGATTTTTATTATTCTTTTAATATTTGTCACAAATTTTTTTTTCCATAAATTAATTGTGCACGATTGTACAACCAATAATTACACTCAGAACATTTAGGACGTAAAAAATGTTTAAGTTTTATCAAATTATTTATTCATGTAATAATAATGTAAAAATAATTCATGTAATAATAATGCATTTGTGTGATGGTATGGATTGTTTTTGCTGCTTAGCCCTTAGCATGTATAAAAATACATTTATTTATTTATTTATTTATTTATTTATTTATTTATTTATTTATTTATTTGTTTATTTGTTTATTAAAAATGCAACATTATGCAAACGAAGGGTTAAAATTGTTAAAATTAATTGAATTGATAGTAATCATCTGGAGTGATGCTGGTAAAGAAATATATGTCAGTAAAAATAAAATAAAATAAAATAAAATAAAATAAAATAAAATAAAATAAAATAAAATAAAATAAAATGAAATAAAATAAAATAAAATAAAATAAAATAAAATAAAATAAAATAAAATAAAATAAAATGAAAAACAAAATAAAATAAAAATAAAAACAAAACAACATAAAATAAAAATAAAATTAAATTAAATAATATTAAATAAAAACATAAAATAAAATGAAAAACAAAATAAATAAATAAATAAAATTAAATTTAACTTAAAAATTAAAGTAAATAAATTTTTTTATAAAAAAATAAATAAAATAAAATGAAAAAAAATAAACAAAATTAAATAAAAATTAAATAAAATAAAAAATATTAAATAAAAACAAAATAAAATGAAAAACATAATAAATAAATAAATAAATTAAATTAAATTTAACTTTAAAAAAATTATAATAAAGTAATGCCTTTTTTAACATACATTTTTTGTCCTTATAGATTTAAGCTTTTTTTTTTTTAAATCAGTGCACAAGAGTTAAATGAACGACAGTTTTACACACATAGCAACAGCACAGGTCAAAACAACTCAGATACAAATACCTGATAATAATCCCATAATCAGTAAATCCCACTGTATTGTTTGTGCAATGTAATTCTCCCTCCTAAACCTTCCTACAGTCATTTCTATAAGATAGCAAATCATTAAAATGCAATCCAAGCAACTCCCTGACACATCCCAAACTACGACATTTTAAATAAACACTAAAAACAGACAAGAGAATTACCCTAACGCCACGACTAAACTAATTAATGACTTCCGCGCTTGCCTAATTAATAAGTGTTTAAAATAACTCATTTAAACAAAAAAGGCGAAAAATCCCAAGATCCCTGAATGCTGATGAAAGTGTCCGTGTCACTCCACTTCATTTTGAGCAATAATTAAAGTGTCCTCCTGAATGATGGAGTCAGTCCAGCTCCTGTTTGTTTGCCCAGGGCAGTCGACTGACACTTAAAGCCATTAGGGCTGTGAAAAGCTACAAGTCACTGCTGGCATGCAAATTCTGCTCTGGATTTTTAGCAGTTGCCATGGCGATACTATCAGATCCAGTAAAAAACAAAACAAAAAAAAACATAGAATATAATAATAATTTGATTAGTAAGCCTGTCACAAGACAACAGCAAACACTCCTGAAATGAATTCATATTACCCTTTTTACTCCAACCCTTACAGCAACAATTAATCCTACTAAATATTCAGACGAAACATCTCTTCTCCATGGCTGACCCACATTCTGATCGCTGAAATAAGAGAGTGCTGACAACCTATATATAAGACTCTGTCGAGATAACTCACTCAGAACATCAACTATTTAAAGTAGATTTATTTCTCCGTTCAGTTTATTATTCTTTACCACGTTTTGCTGCCTAAAGGGGTCATGAGCTCAGAAATGAAGTACAAAATGTGTACACTACCTGACAAAAGTATTGTCATTGATCCTAGTTGTAAGAGCAAACAATAATAACTTGACTTCTAGTTGATCGTTTGGAAAAGTGGCAGAAGGTCGATTTTTCTGATTAATCTGTTGAACTGCATCCCAATCATCACAAATACTGCAGAAAACCTACTGGAACCCACATGGACCCAAGATTCTCAGAGAAATCAGTCAAGTTTGGTGAAGGAAAAATCATGGTTTGGGGTTACATTCAGCATGGGGGCGTGTGTGGGGCTTAATTTGTGCTGGAACACGCCAGATCCTGATCTCATTTTACCGATTTGCATCCTCAACTGCCCTCCTCCCCCATCCGCTGTTCACTTTCACTTTCCTCCGCAACTCCCAATCCTCTTCACTTTCGTCCGCAACACCCTTCCGCCATACAGTGCTCCGCTGCCCCCCCCCCCCTTCACTTTTGTGCACGACTCCTCTACATCCTCAGGTAACATGCCGGATCCATTACCCCAATCTGTTCCAGAACCTCGCAATTCACAAATTAAGCACTGAGCGTGTGAGAGATCTGCTGAGTGACTGGCAACATCAACAGCCTGAGGTATCAAGACATTTGTGCTGCCCATTACATTACAAACCACAGGAGAGGGCAAATTCTTCAGCAGAATAGTGCTCCTTCTCATACTTCAACCTCCAGATTAAAGTTCTTTAAAGCAAAGGTGTTTCAGGATTGGCCAGCCCAGTTACCATACATGAACATTATTGAGCATGTCTGGAGTAAGATGGAGGAGAAGGCATTGGAGATGAATCCAAAGAATCTTGATGAACTCTGGGAGTCCTGCAAGAACGCTTTCTTTGATGACTTTATTAATCAGTGATTTGAGTCATTGCAGAGATGTATGGATGCATCCTCCAAGCCATACACAATGTTAATTCTGTTTCCACTGCACCATGACTTTATATTCTATACTGGACATTATTAATGTTAAGTCATAAGACTTTTGTCTAAGCAAAGTCAGATTTTACTGTCCTAATTAAATCATTAAAAAGGCATGATCATATTTTACTTTGGTAAAATAAGCGTAATCTAGAGGCCTTTGCCTTTCATATAAGCCACTTCTGATACCAAATGAACAACTAGAAGTCAAGATATTATTTGTTGTTCCTAAAACTTGGATAGTCGACAAATCTTTTGCCAGGAAGTGTATAAATATAAATGCAACTCTAATGTTAGTCCCTTAATCCTTCTTTATTTCAGGTTGAAGATGTGTTTATCAGGTGGCAGACTCACCTCTACAGACAGGCCTGTGATCCGTCCATGCGGCGAACACCTCCGCCACTCTCTGACACGTGATGCTTTTGGAGCCCTGGAGAACATGATCTTCATCACAGGTGAACTCTGCTGTGGCACCGATGCTGCAGGGACCAGGAGCCATATGTGCAGACACAGACACACACACACATAGAGGATGAAAAACAATCAGATCCGACACAAACCCATTAGCATGACTGAATGATCAGGGTGAGCACCAAATTTAAATGTGATGCATGCAAGTCATGATTTTGCCAACTCCGATGCGATCCTGGATTAACATCTATGTTGATCCGGGAACATAATTTTGTTGGAAAATGTAATCCATACCTATTCCCTACCCCTAAACTTAACTATAACTGTACATTATTCCCAAAATCAGAGGGGAATAATAATTGGATAACAATCATGTAGAAGTGCATAAAGCATAACATAAACAGTAAACATATCCCTCAACTCTGATTGGAGGGTTGTTCAAGGATCAACACTGATGTTAATCCAGGAACATGTCCTTGGTCAAATCAGGTTGGCATTGATACATATCAAAAAAGTTCAGTGTGGTATATGCACACCATTGCCTTTCGCACAGTGATGCCGTTAAATATCTGGAACGACTTTACTGGTAAATAAAAAAAAAAACGTTGTTCACACAGGTACGAACTTTCTAGAATTTTTCTGGAAAAGACCATTCACACATCCATTCCAAAATACCAGTAAATTCTAACATCATTAACAAGAAATGTATTGTATTTTTTACAGAAAATTGTATTTTTAAACATTTGACTACATTAAAAACAAACTCTGTGGATGGATAAGTATTGTGAACAACTTCGATGAAAACATATGAACACTTTTGCATGTCAAGATATACATAATATGTGTGTGTGCTGGCGCTCATCAGCTGCTTTATGTGGACACGCGTCAGAGCTTGTAGGTAAACAAACAACGACTTATCATCAGCATTTCATAGATAATTTTCCACAGTTGGCATCAAGAAGGAACATAGAAACGTTATCTGACTAACATCTAGCAGCTAAATGTGTCTGGGAAAATATTCACAGGTTTTTATTCGCATAAACAGCGCAGATGTGAATGCGTCTGGGTGTTCTGATTGGCTAAGGTAGACGTCTCACATTAGCGTGTTCTAGACGTGAACGCGCTCTTTCTGGCAATCTTCCTTCTGCGTTCACACAGCACAGCATTCCGGCAAATTACCGGTAATGTTACAACTTCTCTTTCCGGAAAATAGCCGAAACGAATTTACAGGTATTTTCAAAAAGGGTCTGTTCACACATACAGACCTTTCCGGAAAATTGCCGGTAATTTTCCGGAAAGGTCTGTATGTGTGAAAGGGGCTTTTGACTCAAACCCTATTGTTGAGGTCAACTCCTCTCTGCGTCTCAAGTCAGCTGACCTACATGGCGAGCTACTGGGCAAACTGGTAACAGCGGAAAAGCTGTCCGTGGAGGTAAGTGGTCAGCTGGTAGCGGTAGCGCGAAATGTAACAAAAGCTGCTGTCAGCATCATACCTTCCTGTAGCGTTCGTTTCAATAACTAACTGCTCTGGCTACATAATTTGCGCTCTCCAGAAATGTATACGGGGGGTAGCCTGTGTTGGAAAAGTACTGTACATCTTTCCAAAAAACAAAACAGTTCAAATTGAATATGCTGTCTTCTCTCAGGTCTATATCTCACACATATCAGCACATATCTCACAAAGAAAAGTATTGCAGCATACTCAAGAGAGAGAGAGAGAGAGAGAGAGAGAGAGAGATAAATAAATGAGGGAATATCAAAAGAGCGTCTCATCTAGCGTACAATCGATACTGTGATGTGACCTGATACTCTATAAAACTCTAGCTTAAAGCTTCCTCCATTCCTTCAGCGACCTTAAATGCGTTTTCATTAAAGATGGAAAACCCAAACAGTTCTCGCTCAACACGTTGCATGATCTGATGCGTAAAAACCATTTGCTAACAAACATCAAACGCTCCTGCGGTGTTCGCTGCAATCCTCAAGTCACATTACACAAAAAAAGAAAGAAAAAATCTGAATCGGCTAGCCCTAATTAGCGGTAAAGCTATGCTCCATGCACATATTGCCGGTCTCCCTGTGGAGCTGGCATTAGCCTGACATTGGGAGAGTCTTGGAAAGGTCTGGAACATGATTTATATGCTCTGGGAGTGTTAAACAGAGGACACTACTGTAAGATATTCAGACGCTACAATATTAATGACAGGTATCAGTGTAGAAGTGCTGTATCTGTAATACAGGTTTCTTCTCTGAATATGTAGGAGCTGACTGTACATTATCCTAGTTACTACACACTATTCATCTAATAAATAAATATGAGGCGATCAAGTATTTATGATTGTATCTTATCTGTATATGATCTCAATGTTTTGGTTTAAAGCGATAATGCATTGGAATGTACAAAAGCGTTACACAGCAACAGTATTATACATACTAATGCCCAAATGACAAGCAAGAATCAATCATTTTATCTCCTATACAGTAGTTTGACTTGTAATAGATACGGAGTACTTTATAAAAACAATAGGGATGCACATTAAATCTGCGGCCATATCGGTAACTACTACCTATAAATAAGAAAAATTTTTAAGCCTTTTGTTTTATAACCAGCCTCTAAAAAAAATCATATAAATTATTATTTTAAATAGACTACTGTAAATCTCAAGTATCAGCCTACATTTAAAAAAGGAAGAAATTATTGGTTATCAGTATGACTTCTAATAGATACGGAGTACTGCATAAAAACAGTTGGGATGCTAAATATATCGGCAGCCATATTGGTAGCTATCTACCTATACATAAGACAATTTTTTAAGCCTTTTGTTTTATATCCAGGCTCAAAAAAGTCATACAAAGTTTTATTTTTATTAGCCTACTGTATATCTCAAGTATCGCCCTCAAAAAAAATTAAATAATTAAAAAAAAAAAGTTATGGGTATGAATTATAATGAACACTGAGTACTGTATAAAAACAGAAGACATGCACAATATATCAGCGGCCATATCGATAGCTATCTACCTAAGAAGAATTTTTTAAGCATTTTGTTTTATTACCAGGCTCAAAAAAGTGATATAAAGTTTTATTTTCATCAGCCTACAGTATATCTCAAGTATTAAGCTCAAATAATTAAAAAAAAGAAGAAATTATCGGTTATTGGTATGAATTCTAATGGACACGGAGTACTGAATAAATGCAGAAGGGATGCACAATATATCGGCAGCCATAACGATAACTATCTACCTATAAATAAGACAATTTTTTAAGCCTTTGTTTTATAACCAGGCTCCCAAAAGTCATATAAAGTTTTATTTTTCTATTAGTCTACTGTATATCTCAAGTACTGCCCTCAAAAAAAAAAAAAAAAAAAACGATGAAATTATCGGTTAACGGTATGAATTATAATGAACACTGAGTACTGTATAAAAACAGAAGGCATGCACAATATATCAGCTGCCATATCGATAGCTTTCTACCTGAGAAGAATTTTTTAAGCATTTTGTTTTATTACCAAACTCAAAAAAAGTGAAATAACGTTTTATTTTTATCAGCCAACAGTATATCTCAAGTATCAAGCTCAAATAATTAAAAAAAGAAGAAATTATCGGTTATTGGTATGAATGGGATGCACAATATATCGGCAGCCATATCGGTAACTATCTACCTATAAATAAGATTTTTTTTAAGCCTTTTGTTTTATAACCAGGCTGAAAAAAAGTAAAATATTTTTTTTTTATTAGCCTAATGTAATCTCAAGTATCGTGCTCAAATAATAAAATAAATTATTAATAATTATTGGTTATCAGTGCGAATTCTAATGGACACGGAGTACTGTATAAAAACAGTAGGGGTGCAAAATATATTAGCAGCCATATATCAAACTATAACTAAGAAAATTTTCTTTTATAACCAGGCTCAAAAAAATCATATAAAGTATTGTTTTAATTAGCCTACTGTACATCTCAAGTATCGCTCTCAAAGTTTAAAGAAAAAGGAGAAATTATCGGTTGTCTGTATAATTCTAATGGACACGGAGTACTGCATAAAATGCTAAATATATTGGCGGCCAGATTGGTAACTATTTAGCAATAAATAAGTAAAAAAAAATTTAAGCCTTTTGTTTTAGAACCAGGCTAAAAAAGTCCAATAAAGTTTCATTTTTATTAGCCTACTGAGTATCTCAAGTATCGCCCTCAAAAATAAAAACAGAAGTTATCAGTTATCGGTATGAATTCTAATGGACATGGAGTTCTGTATTAAAACAGACGGGATGCACAATATATCGGCGACCATATCGGTAACTATCTACCTATAAATAAGAATATTTTTAGGCCTTTTATTTTTATTTCAGCGTCCATATCGGTAACTATCTACCTATAAATAAGAATATTTTTAGGCCTTTTATTTTTATTTCAGCGTCCATATCGGTAATTTTCTACCTATTAAAAAAAGCAGGCCTTTTGTTTTTTAACCAGGCTCAAAAAACTTACATAAATTGTTATTGTTTTAGCCTACTGTACATCTCAAGTAATACCGTCAAAAAAATAAAAAATATCGGTTATCGGTATCTGAAAAAAAGAATCCTTATGAGTGTATCTGTGAGGTTGACGGACACAGCATTCAAACATAATACAGACAACAATATTGATGTTTAGCTTTACTGACAAGACAGGCAGTACAAAATGCTGCTTTGGGAGTCTTTGTTTGTTTACGATCTTTATTTACGACTAAACTTTGTTCACGACTAAATGTAAACTGCATTCAAAATTGCACACTTTTCTACTAAGTGTTACATTTTTAATACATTGCTCTGAGTAAGTTTTGTTGCATGTTTCAGAGGACAAATCCACTAAAAAGCACTGGCTACAAAAAGTTGTCCATATAAAGACAGATATGTGTGACAAATATATTCAATTAGAAATCATAGACACCATTTTGTGGTATTTATTTGGAGTTTATTTGGTGTTTATTTGGTGTTGCGCAAAGTACTGGATCAAAATAATATTTTATTCGTCAATAAAATGTCCTTTTAAATATTATTAGTGTGAAAAGGAACAAAACTTGTTGATGTCATACTGCCCCCTAGTGTTCATTACACCTAGAAACCGCAGTTAAATATTTAATAATTTAAAGTCTCACAAAAATGTAGGCTGAAGCATGTATTTTCACTTGGACTGAAGGATTTAGAATTCAAAATCATGTCACAGTGACTATTATTGCAGAAAAACCCACTTATATACAGTGCTAGTCTTGCTGGAGAATGCTAGAATAAAAGTCATTAGATCACACAGGACCAAAGGAGGTTTACCTAAAGTCGTTGCCAATACGCTTGCCATTTTCCGGCTCCCCAGGGTCCGGACACGAGTTTGAAGCCTGTTTGATTCCTCCTTCATTTACTGCAAATTCAGAGCACAGTTAGCCATTAGACACATACGAACAGATAAACAGAGTTACCGTCATGCAAGCTTCATGCAAACATATTCACGAAACTGCTGACATTACAAATTGACGACGAGGAGAAGCTTAAAATACACAGACCAAAACAAACACACACACACACACACACACACACACACACACACACACACACACCTGTGAACGATCTCACTGATAATCATTAACAAGTCTTCATAAATGTGTCTCAGTGCAGTTGTCACTTTAAAAGAGTGTGATTACACGTCGCTGAAAGATCCCAAATCATATTAGCAGCTTTCCATGCTAAATTGAGGGTGCACTTTATTATCTTTATTGACAAAATATTAAAGTTGCACCCATATATAAACATTTTAGGTCTCACTTTATATTAATTGGCCTTAACTGATATGCACTTACTCTGAAATTAATCACTTGTTACTATAGTGTTATTGTGTAAATACATGTTTTTACATTGTACTTATGCTTGATTAAAGGTTTAAGACACCCTGGAGTACTTTTATTGAGATTTTAACAGATTTGTGTGTGCTGAGCATCAGTTTAGACAATGTTAGCACATGTCAGCTTTAATTGTGGGGAAAACTGGATAATTCTGAGCTTTTGTCAGCTAATTTCATATTCCAGGTTTAAAATCATTATTAGGGCAGGATCAAAATCTGTGACGTATCACGAATCTTCTAGTGAAGTGATGACACGTCAGTTTCTTATTATTATTCATTGCAGTTTTCTTATCCTATGAGAAGAGCCTGCTTCTTTTTATTATTTCATTATTCATGAGAGCACAGGCAGACCTGCCAAGCAGTGAGACCCAATGACTGGGTGAGACCGTGTCTGCATGGCACGGGTCATATGTGTTTCTTTCTATGATCCAGATGGTCCACATGTTTTTCTTTGCAATGCTGTCAGGGCTGATACAGCACAGCTGTTGGTTTGCAGCAAGCATTTTTGTCAGGAGAGATGGACGAGAATTGGAGAATGGCGGACTTTGTCTTTTATCAGTTGAGTTCGTTACCATTCAGACAAAATTGCCTATATCCGTGCTGCTGTGTTCACACATGTTTAAAATCCTCCAGATTACTGGCAAGGTTGAGTAGACAGGGCAAGAGATCTGCTGCACTGCTGCCCACTGTGTCTGCATTTAGACCCAGGGATTCAGAAGGAGAGAAGTCCTCCTCATTTATAGTATATATATATATAAATATATATATATATATATATATATATATATATATATATATATATATATATATATATATATATATATATATATATATATATATATATATAAACATGATTATCTTTATGATGATTCAACAAATTGAGGTTATGTGTATATGAAATTACAAATAACAAATGTAGCAAGACACTAAATTATTTACTGTTTGTTTATTGGCATTTTAACTTTGTAAACTACAAAATCATGCGTCTCCTCACAGTCTGTGTCTCATTTTGTGAGCCAACAGTCAACAAGTTGTTCGCTCTCCTCTTTCTCCCCTACTCTGTCGGCAACGCCCACTCCTCCTTCGGCTCGCAGCGCTCCACATCCATCATGAAGCATTTTTTGAAAAAATTCTGAGGCAGACTTGAACCGAAAGAGGGGGGTTTCATGACCCTTCAAATATCTGCATGTAATTACATCTGTAATTAGTTAATTAATTGCTACCATTCTTTTGTTTTTGTTTTGTTTACCATCCCTTACACTTTAACCCACCCTTAAAACTACCCATACCACCAAACCTGCCCCAAACCCGACCCGTATCCCATTTTTTAATATATATATATATATATATATATATATATATATATCTATATATATTATATATATATATATATAAATATATATATATAATTATTTTTTTATGGGTTTTCACCATTATTGTAATAGGACAGTGGAGATTTAGAGACAGGAAAGTATGGGGAGCAGAGATAGGGGAAGGGTCGGAAAAAAAACTCGAGCCGGGAATCGAACTCAGGTCGCCGTGAACATCTAGGTAACATGTGTCGACGCACTAACCACAAGGCTATTGGCACCAACCCTGTATCCTGCCTCAAGTGTTCTGCAATACATTATGAGCACAGTAAGTACATATAAATAAACGGGGGGCTAATAATTCTGACTTCAACAAGCACATAGCAGTTAAGACCACCTAATATAAACTGGGACCACATTATATTTTCACAAAATTAATTTGAAACATTAAAACACTTTTGTAAATGCAACTTAATGATTTTACTGAATTATATTGAAAATTTTAGCAATATTCAATAAAACAAATGTGTTTTTAAATCAGAGTCATTGATTCTTCCTTATTTAGTTAATATGAAATCCAAGTGTAAGGTTGGGGGTTAGAAGATGAATAATTTGATAACTCTCTATCTGAGGCTGAAAGGTCTGTGTCAACTCTCATTTTCCAACCGAGTGAACTTGACTTCAAATGCAACCCTTTCCACGCACATGAAATTAATGCACAGGTAATATTGCATTTATCCATGCAGTTAAAATATGCTGATTGGAACAAAGACAGGTCTCAACAAAATGCAGAAATGCGCACAATCATCAGCATGCACACAAGCACAGCACTGTCAAATAATAATAGCACAGAAAAAAAAAACGACTCCTATTGTAGTGAAGACACTCACATTTTTATTCTTCCTGACTTATTAAAGAAGCTTCAATGACTCTCCAGTGCACATGCAGAGTAGTTTTTTGGCACATGTCTAAGTCGTTATCCTTCTTTCTTATAATGTGTGTCCAGAAACATCAAAGACAATCTAATGGGGAACAGTGGTTTCTCTAATGTGTGTTTACTGACACCTGATGATCTCAAATCTCAATAAATGAGGCTCAGGATGTTCCTGTCGCTCGTGACTGAATGATGAAAACGGGGTCTACGATTGAAGGATGGGACGTAATTTATTTGCACACATTGTTCCCGATTTGTTTTAGCAATTATGCAAATGACATAAAAATACTCAATATATCATTATGCAGTGCAAGTTTTTCTAATGCATTTTGATGGGCTGTGGATTTGACCACAAGTCAAAAGTAATGGCAGAACATTTAATGTTGTGATGAAACCCAAATCGAGACTTGATTCTGCAAGATTTAAACCAGTCATTCTGATGAAAGAGAAGTAAACAAGACAGGGAAAATATATCTATAAGAAAATAAAGACCGACACAGTGTTACTTATTCATCTCAGCAAGCAATTCGAAAATCTGTCCAATTTAAAGCAGCAGTTCACACTGAGGCTGTTAAAAGGGAAACATTTTGGATGTTTTATGTGCTTCCATGCAAAGGTTTTGGTCACCGCAACCTGCTTTTCTTCAAAAAAAGCATCAATTTTCATACTTTTCTGATTAACTATTAAAGGTGCAATGGGAAAACGAGGCTTATGCAAATGTCAAAGCAATATAAAGGTTGATTTTGTCAAGGCACCAGCAAAACTGTGACTAACATCAAAAGCAACAAATTGTCAAAATGTGATTTTCCTGCTTTGAACTCAACCCACACTGTGACTAAACTCATTATCATTAATATCCGTGCCATTAATCCATGCTTACTATTTGAGATTAACTCCCACCTTACCTTATCCATAGACACACAAGTCTGGATTTTGATCGAGATTTTAGGTTGTATGCAAATGAATGCACAAGAAAAGACTTCATATATATATATAAACTAGATTAGTAAAGTTTATCAGAACAAACTTTTATGTTGGCTTGAGGAAACCTAGCATGATTGCTTCAAACTGCTTTTTTAATTTGTAACCCACCGGTCCTACTGCATCCAACCTGGTCTGAGCTGGGATTGAATCGGCGATTCTTTGTATGGGAGTCGGTTGCTCTAACAAGGAGGTTAAAAACCATGGCCTCTAGTGTCTGTCACTAGAGCACCTTTAGATGTCAAAAGAGTGAGGTTCACTTGCGTTCACTTTGCTAGCTGGTCTCCTTTACACTCACCGCCGTAAACCTCACGTCCATCTCGGACGAGCCACCACATGTGACCCACTTATCTTACTGTACCCAACTCGCACTGAGCTGGGATTGAACCGGCGATTCTTTGTATGGGAGTCGGTTGCTCTAACAAGGAGGCTAAAGACCATGGCCTCTAGTGTCTGTTTCTCGAGCACCTTTAGAGGTCAGAGGAGTGAGGTTTACCTGCGTAGCACTTCGTTAGCTGGCCTATGTTACACTCACCCCTCTAAACCTCACTCATATTCCGGACGAGCCCCCACATGCGACCACTGGTCCTACTGCACCCAATCCGCACTGAGCTGGGATTGAACCGGCGATTCTTTGTATGGGAGTCGGTTGCTCTAACAAGGAGGCTAAAGACCATGGCCTCTAGCATCTGTTGCTTGAGCAACTTTAGAGGTCAGAGGAGTGAGGTTTACTTGCGTAGCACTTTGCTAGCTGGCCTCAGTTACACACACCGGCGTAAACCTCTCTCCCATCCCGGACGAGCCCCCACATGTAACCCACCTGTTCTACTGCATCCAACCCAACCCATGCTGAGCTGAGATCGAATCGGCGATTCTTTGTATGAGAGTCGGTTGCTCTAACAAGGAGGTTAAAGATCATGGCCTGTAGTGTCTGTCACTAGAGCACCTTTAGATGTCAAAAGAGTGAGGTTCACTTGCGTTCACTTTGCTAGCTGGCCTCCTTTACACTCACCCCCATAAACCTCACTTCCATCCCGGACGAGCCACCACATGTGACCCACTAATCTTACTGCACCCAACTCGCACTGAGCTGGGATTGAACCGGCGATTCTTTGTATGGGAGTCAGTTGCTCTAACAAGGAGGCTAAAGACCATGGCCTCTAGCGTCTGTTTCTCGAGCACCTTTAGAGGTCAGAGGAGTGAGGTTTACCTGCGAAGCACTTCGTTAGCTGGCCTATGTTACACTCACCCCTCTAAACCTCACTCATATTCCGGACGAGCCCCCACATGCGACCACTGGTCCTACTGCACCCAATCCGCACTGAGCTGGGATTGAACCGGTGATTCTTTGTATGGGAGTCGGTTGCTCTAACAAGGAGGCTAAAGACCATGGCCTCTAGCATCTGTTGCTCGAGCAACTTTAGAAGTCAGAGGAGTGAGGTTTACTTGCGTAGCACTTTGCTAGCTGGCCTCAGTTACACACACCGGCGTAAACCTCACTCCCATCCCGGACGAGCAACCACATGTAACCCACCTGTTTTACTGCATCCAACCCAACCCATGCTGAGCTGAGATCGAATCGGCGATTCTTTGTATGAGAGTCGGTTGCTCTAACAAGGAGGTTAAAGATCATGGCCTGTAGTGTCTGTCACTAGAGCACCTTTAGAGGTCAGAGGTGTAAGGTTTACTTGCGTAATACTTTGCTAGCTGGCCTCTTTTACACTCACCCCTGTAAACCTCAGTCCCATCCCGGATGAGCCCCCACGTGTGACCCACCGGTCCCACTGCACACAACCCTCACTGAGCTGAGATTGAGCTGAGCTGAGAGAACCGGCGATTCTTTGCATGGGAGTTGCTCTAATAAGGAGGCTAAAGAACATGGCCTCTAGCGCCCTCTAGCTTGCCTCCATTATGTATATACAATTAAACAAATTAGGCTAAAGTTACTGGAGTATGTGTTGTGGCTGGCATCTTAATGTGATTTAACATATTGCTAGTATTAATTAGCATGTATGCTACCACATTTATCACAATGCTAACATGAATTGACACGTTGCTAACAGAATCTAGCATGCTACAAACATTAAATTAAGTAGCATGATGTTGTTACATTTCTGGCATGGTCTTTTTGCAAACATCAGTAGTATGATGACATGATTTTATGTTTCTAACATGGTCAACATGTAGCTGGCATTACTTTGTTGGTTAATAGCATGTGAATGTATGCTAGCAAAGCATTTCTACCATTTTGTCTAACAATTGCAAAAAGTTTATAGCCTGCATTGGACTATATCACAGATTAGTAGCATGTAGCTACCATGTTTCCAGTATGGCTGTCATATCACAGTTAGCAAGAATTAACACATTGCTAATATTTTATTAGAGGAAATTTCTTGTTTTTATTTCTTGTATAAATTGGCATTTTATAATATGAATTACATTGTTATCATGGTGTTAGCATATTCAATATATTGTTAGCATGCTTCTGCTGTTTTACTAATACAATGAGCATGTTTCTAGTATAAATTTATGTTGTTAGTACAACTTAGCATATTGTTAGTGTTTATAACATAACTTTCATAGTTGTCATGTTGTTAATGAATAAATATATTGTTAGCATGCTTCTGCTAATGTTTTGCTAGAACACTTAGCATGATTTTAATATAAATTCACAATGCTAGAGTAACCTACCATATTGTACATGTTTATATTATGTATTACATTGTTGTCATGTTGTTAGCATATTCAATATATCATTAGCATTCTTATGCTAATGTTTTACTTGAACAAATTAGCATGATTCAAGTATAAATTGATGTTGCTAGTGTATCTTAGCATATTGTAAATGTTTATAACATGAATTACACTGTTGTCATGTTGTTAGCATATTCAATATATTGTCAGCATGCTTCTGCTAATGCTTTACAAGATCATACTCAAAAAAAAAAAAAAAACTGCTTAAACCAGCCAAGATGGTTGGCTGGTTTTAGTTGGTCGACCAGCCTGGTTTTAGAGGGGTTTTGGCCATTTCCAGGCTGGTTTCCAGCCACTTTCAGCCTGGTCTTAGCTGGTCAGGCTGGAAGATGACCAGCTAAAACCAGCTTGACCAGCCTAGCCAGGCTGGGAACCCAGCCAAAACCAGC
>NC_079453.1:47133202-47163202 GCF_903798145.1 Danio aesculapii
GGCTCTTTAAAACATAATAATAATAATAATAAAACAAGAAATAAAAAGCAAACATGTTGAGGTCAGGGGACTGTCTTAGCATTTAACGAGCTGTTCTCATGCTGCAGTTTCCACCATCCATCAGCCTGGAGAATTTAGGCCTTTCTGCTGGAACTTTGAGCTTATTTTAGTCTACTTTTTCCCCCTTCCAGATCCTCCTTTAGAATCATCCCTCTGCTATGTTTAGAAGAGTTGCCTTTTTCTCACTTTGAAGGCCAGTGGAGTATGAAACCCACAGGGCTTTTAGAGCTCAATCAACAGTCAGAGAAGCAGAACTCTCAGCGAGACCTGTTATTCTCATTCCCTCAAACTTACCCTCGGCCTCTATCTCAGCATTTCTCTAATTCACACACACACTCACACTCACACACACACATGTACTTAGGTTTGTTTTTTGTGAAATGTGGAGACATTACATAGGCTACCTTTGATTTTATACTGTGCAAACTGCAATGTTATTGCCTTGACCCCACCCTACCCCTAAACCAGGACACTGTACAGTGTGCCCTCAGTGTGATTTATAAGCAATGTGCTCATAATTCACCACCTTCTTTTAATACCTGTGCCATACCTGACAAAAGTCTTGCTGCCTATTCAAGATTTAAGAACAACAAATAATAACTTGACTTCTAGTTCATCATTTGGTATCAGAAGTGGCTTATATGAAAGGCAAAGGCCTCTAGATTACACTTATTTTACCAAAACAAAGTATGATCATGCCTTGATTTTTAATGATTTAATTAGGACAGTAAGGTCTGACTTTGCCTTTGACTCCTAGACTCATTTATTTTATATTTTACATTCTATTTTGTATTTTTATATTACTTTATATACATTTATTTTTTTTTTTTTTACTATTTTTCTTTTATTAATTTTTTTATTATTATTATTTTAAAATTTTATAAAATTGTATTTATTTTTATTTTACTTTACTTTATTTTTTTATTTTATTACCTGACTTTTCTCATCAAGATTCTTTGGATTCACCTTCAATACCTCTTCCATCTTACCCCAGACATGCTCAATAATGTTTATGTCTGGTGACTGGGCTGGCCAATCCTTGAGCACCTTTGCTTTCAGGAACTTTGATGTGGAGGCTGAAGTATGAGAAGGAGCGCTATCCTGCTGAAGAACTTGCCCTCTCCTGTGGTTTGCAATGTAATAGGCAGCACAAATGTCTTAATACCTCAGGCTGTTGATGTTGCCATCTACTCTGCAAATCTCTCGCACACCCCCATACTGAATGTAACCCCAAACCATGACTCTTCCTTCACCAAACTTGACAGATTTCTATGAGAATCTTGGGTCCATGTGGCTTCCAAAAAAAATCTACCTTCTGAAACATTTCAATTGATCAATTAGAAGTCAAGTTATTACGTGTTGCTCTTACAACTGGGATCGATGACAAGTTATACAGATTTGTGTCCTGATTTGTCACAAAAACACACACACACGCAACGATCTAAACTGACTAACAGGAGCTCACATTAGTTTTGCACAAGATACATACACAATTCTAGTTCATTCTTATCATATATGCATTTTGCAGAGACATTATATGTGTTATTATTCCATATTTGGCCAAATGCACAAACAAAATCACAAATAATTAATAGCTTTATACTCAATGCTTCATGCCCTTTCTCTGCGCTCTGCAGCATGCGTCAGGAATTATGGGGTGTTCAGGTGAGCACATAAACAAGGTCAGCAGGAGAACAAGCTGTTAAACATGCAGTCACATGCTCTCATTTCATCAGTGATCAATGTAGACATGTGCAACCATGGTGTCATGCCAAGTTATCGACAAAATGTCTTCAAGAAGCAATAAAGCAATATACAGACTGGTTTGATATAGATACACCTGGTGCAAACAAGAACAAACTGGGATAATTGTATGGGACTGTAATATTCATTTCTAGAACTGCATACAATTCAGATTTGGGGGAAAAATAGTTTATTATACATTGTTATTCACTGCTATTTAAAATATTTATTTATTTTTATTTAAATATGGCAAAACCATTTTGCAATTATGGTTTATTACTCAAAATAGAAAGATAATATCTGAGATTATCTTATCTGAGGCTGCACGATATATTGTTTAAGCATCCATGTGGCAATTCAATCATTGTTATAGTCACATCGCGAGTTTAATTAATGTTGAGTTTGGACTATAACTGATCATTTTGCAAGTGTTTTTTGAGGTCTGTGACTGTGTGTAGGTTTTAAATGGGAAATTGTACCACGGGGTGAGGGGGCGGGGCCAGGAGCTGTGGGAACAGAACGAGGCCGGTGCGTAAGTGAATAATGAGAAACACCTGCGGCGCTCACCAGCCTCAAATCCCACGGAAGGAGCTCTGGACTATAAGAGGAGGAACGATGGCAGAGGAAGCTGAGAGAGGCCTGGACACAGTTATGTTGTGTTTGTTTTGGTATAGACTGCAGTCTCCGTGAGGAGCTGTAGTCCGTTTGTTTTATTTTCTTTATTAAAACTTATTACAAGTTCGTTGGTTCTCTGCTTCCTTCTTCTCGGTGGCCAGGTGGTCGTAAACTTCATTATATATATTTTTAATTTAATAACGATTAATTTGATTGATTATTTTGAATGTTTGTGCAACAAAGACTATGCAGTATTATTTTACATTTGATTATTCCATTACTGTAAACCTGAATATAGTTCGACTACACTGGAAAACAATAAAATACAGTTTATTTCATTTGTCTTTTAATTAAATTCATTTAATTTAATCTTTTTCTTTATTGAATTTATCTATGTTTGTAGATTGTTTATTATATTTTATGCACTCCTACACGGAATTATCCCAATCAATGTAAAATTAAAAATTCTTTCCAAATAGTTATTCAACTCATCTAGTAAAACTGTATTCATATCACAATATATGTTGCAGAATAAGAAAAATATCGCAATGTTAGATTGTTCCAATATCGTGTAGCCCAGGGGTGCCCAAACTTGGTCCTCGAGGGCCGGTGTCTTGCATATTTTAGTTTCAACCCCAATTAAACACCTGAACTAGCTAACTCTTTCTAGTTATACTAAAACTTCCAGGCAAGTGTGTTGAAGGAAGTTAGAGCTAAACTATGCAGGACTCCAGCCCTCCAGGACCGAGTTTGGACACCTCTGGTGTTGCCCTAATCTGAGATACTTGACATATCTTATTTAAATATATTTTAAACACAAAATACAGTAAAACACTTTTTACAGATTTTATTTTAAGTCAAACTGCTGTGTAGAGCTTATAATAGAGTTACAAAAAATATTACAAGTAAAAATAAATCTATTTTCTATAAATTAGAAAAAACATATATAATTGTATAATAACATACAAAATAATCTTTTGTTTTGATGATGAAATTGTTTATTTAAACAGGCAAGACTATATATTTGCTAACTTTATTTATTTTGCACTCCTGTGAAATAATATTTCATGTTCAAATATGTCCCAAGTGCTGTTTAACATAGACATTTTAAACTAAGTTTGTCATTACCATGATGACAGTACTTTACAGTATTTTACAACATACTAGAATTCAGTTTAAAGTACAATTTAAAGGCTTACCTAGGATATTATATCAACTAGGAAAGTCATTAGTTTGTTCTGTAGCCAATCCAAAAATAAAAAAAAATAAATAAATAAAAATCAAGGGGGCTAATAATATTGAATGTAGCATTTTTTAATAAAAAATACAAATAAAAATAACAATAACAATAATATATATATATATATATATATATATATATATATATATATATATATATATATATATATATATATATATATATATATATATATATAAATTCCATACCAAAATATGGAAAATACTACGGAAAAGGATCTATTAAAAATCAAAAATCACTTGGGAAAAAATAATAATAGTTTGATATTTGGCCTAATAATTTTGTCTTCAACTGGATTTACTGACTTTACAATTTTTTTTCTATTATTTACTATTTTTCTGTATTTGAACACTTTTGAGTGACTTGTCAATCATATAAACATATGAATAACACATTAGCAATCCAATAAATCATATCAGTTTGAAATTTGTAGATATTTAAGTGTAGAATATAACTAAAATAAGAGCCTAAAACCTCAATTCTTGCTTGGCCGACTGTAAATCTTAATTCTATTAATCGCATGATCGGCATTTATACAGTATGAACACATTTTGTTCCTAACAGAAAGAAATCTTCATGCCTGAGGCTCATTTGCTTTCTGACACTAGGAGAGCTGCATTAACAATGAAACAAGATGGGCTCTTTTCTGAAGCACATATTTAAAACATATTCCAAAAGCATTAGATGGGAATCACGAGCTGCTCTACTTGGCTTCCCTTGTCTCCACTTGACATGTAGGCAGTACAACTGAAGCACAGAGTTCAGTTTAAGGTCATTTTAATAGGGATCTGTGTGAGAGATGTGGTGCCAGAAGCACTTTAAACCATTACAACCAGCTTTGTATGAATCTAATGAAAGAGCTTCAACCTGAAGACAATGTGCTATAAATGTAGGGCCAGGTTTAATAAGAGCTCACATCAGAGCAAACTAAAGACGTACTGTACAGTGAAATACTCATTAGTGAAGTCATCAATCAATATAGTTGTGTCAGACCTTATTTCACATGCATCTGTAGGAGTTTTGAAGAGTAATTAAATGGATCATGCAACAAGACTTACTACAGTAAGCAGTATTCAATCTGCTGGTTAATATTTCAAAATCTTTAACTATTGTTCGCCATTGCTGTTGGTAAATTACATGCTCTTCATTATCATCAATAAATCTGAGCTGCTCTTAGATCGCATATTAAAATCAATCACTGAATCTGCAATTATTAGATCACTTGCAGAATGTTTTACTCAATCCAGTGCTTTTTTTCAGTACTGTTTTTTTTTTTTAAATTATAGTATTTTATTATAATAATATCAAAGCAATGTTTTACATTTAAAACGTACTAAAAACACAGAGAAATGTAAAAAAAAGTACATTATAATAATATCAAAGCAATGTTTTCACATTTAAAACGTACTAAAAACACATAGTGAAATGTAAAAAAAAAGTAAATCCCTTAATAAATAATTGCTTCATCTTGTTGCGCCTAAATTAAGCTTTTTCAACTTAATTTATTAGTTTTCAGCAATAAATTAAGTTGAAAATACCTAATTCTGTTAGCTGTAAAAAGTTCATTTATTTGACTTATTTATTTAATTTTAATTTGTTTAAGTTGGCCCAGTATTTTTGTTTCTTTAGTGTAGATATATAATATAATATAATATAATATAATATAATATAATATAATATAATATAATATAATATATTATAATATAATATAAATAAAATATAATATAATATAATATAATATAATATAATATAATATAATATATTATAATATAATATAAATAAAATATAATATAATATAATATAATATAATATAATATAATATAATATAATATAATATAATATATTGTAATATAATATAATATAATATAATGTAATATAATATAATATAATATAATATAATATAATATAATATAATATAATATAATATAATATAATATAATATAATAAAATATAATATGAATATAATATAATATAATATAATATAATATAATATAATATAATATAATATAATATAATAAAATATAATATAATATAATATAATATAATATAATATAATATAATATAATATATTGTAATATAATATAATATAATATAATGTAATATAATATAATATAATATAATATAATATAATATAATATGAATAAAATATAATATAATATAATATAATATAATATAATATAATATAATATAATATATTGTAATATAATATAATATAATATAATGTAATATAATATAATATAATATGATATAATATAATATAATATGAATAAAATATAATATAATATAATATAATATAATATAATAAAACAAAATATAATATAATATAATATAATATAATATAATATAATATAATATAATATAATATAATATAATATAATATAATATAATAAAATATAATATAATATAATATGAATAAAATATAATATAACATGAATATAACATGAATATAATATAATATAATATAATATAATATAATATAATATAAAATAATATAATATAATATAATATAATATAATATAATATAATATAATAAAATATAATATAATATAATATAATATAATATAATATAATATAATAAAATATAATATGAATATAATATAATATAATATAATATAATATAATATAATATAATATAATATAATATAATATAATATAATAAAATATAATATAATATAATATAATATAATATAATATAATATGATATAATATAATATAATATGAATAAAATATAATATAATATAATATAATATAATATAATATAATATAATATGAATATAATATAATATAATATAATATAATATAATATAATATAATATAATATAATATAATATAATATAATATGAATATAATATAATATAATATAATATAATATAATATAATATAATATAATATGAATATAATATAATATAATATAATATAATATAATATAATATAATATAATATAATATAATATGAATATAATATAATATAATATAATATAATATAATATAATATAATATAATATAATATTGAAAACATGAACAATAAAAAAAAAAATCTATATATTTTGTCATTTTATGTACCTAAATAGTATATATTTAGAGTGCTTTCTTAGCTGGTTTAGGCCTTTGATGAATAAATTAATATGTCATTAAAACCACCAGTATTATGGCAACTCTGTCTTAATGAGTAATTCACTGAATCAGACATTCCAACACGATCTCACGGCAATGGGGTATATGCCGAAGCATGCTAATAGGACTTTTAATTTGCCAGTAATCTGGGTTAAACGCTTCTGGTGAACTGTGTGCAATTGCAAAATCGGCGCGTTTAAGGTCTGTTTTCTTTAAAAATCAGTGATCTCCACTGGTTGAGTGATATCCGATATAAAGTGGGTCTCAGATTGTACAAGAAGCACTGCATTAAATTACATTTTTCCCCGCCATGTCTTTATAATATGAGCATTTATGTCACCCCAGTATATTCAATGGAGCTTCTGCGCTAGCCTGCCGATTCTGACGCCGTGTGCGAGTAAACGGCTTTTTGTCTCTTTTTACGCTTGAGCAACTAAATAAATTCCAAAGTCTATTTAACTGATTGTATTGTTATTACATTACAACATCGATGCTGTACAAGGAACCGTACATAATGGAAAAAAAACTCACAATAACAGGTCACCGGAAAATTTATCAGTATGGGAACAACAATAGCTCGGCATATACCCTATTCGTAACTTTTTGATTTACTGGCTAATTAGCATGAATTCGTATGATCTCATTCGCATAATTTAATACGATTTGCTTATCCCTGATGTATGACGGTTGGGTTTAGGGGCGAGGTTTGGTGCCACACTTCCTTTTTAAAATTGTAGATTTAGAATCGTACATGCACTGTAAAGCCCAAAAAGTTTAATGAGGAAAACCGAGGAATTTAATTAAATTGAGGAAACCGATTGCTATAAACCATTTGAGTTAAATACTAATCATGAGTACTGTGAACTTACTCCATTTAAGTTGAAGTAATGAGGTTTTTGATTACCTTCAACGCTGAGGTTAAAACTCTTTTCAAATGAGTGACTGGTTTTGACTTATTAAAACATTGATTCAGTGGATTTACTCAAATGCAGGTTAATTGAATAGCGATACACTGCAATGTTTCTCTGTGATGCACAAACGTTCTGCTAAGTCTTTGTTTAAAAACTATTTTTTTAAAACAGAAAAAATGTCTCAAATTTAAGTCAGTATAAACTTAATGCTTGTTCGACTATGTGATGCTGCTCATTTTCTCAATTTCCAACACAAACTAATGACAAATTAGAACTTTCAGATTTAGCAGTTAATTCATATCAATTTGTATGATCTTATTTGTACATTTTAGTATGATTTTTGCAGCCTCTAATGACGAGGTTTATGGCGATGCTAAAAAAACAATGTTTTTGTTCAAATAAAATCGTATGAATTTGTATCAATTAGCTACAAATACCTAAAATAGTTACGTTTCCTCATGATATCGGGCTGGATATTCAAGAAAACTGAACTTTAGATTTTCTATACTGGATTATTATCATCATTCTATTCTATTAGGTGCGTTCAATATACATACCCACTCAAATACGTCATTAATATTAAAACCAAAATTCTGATATTATCATAGACGATAAACATCACCCCTAACTGTTTTTGTAAAGTACTATGAGCTTAAGAAAGATCATGTTTACTTCCTCTTAAAAATTATATTTTTGTACAAACAAAATCGTATGGATTTGTATAAATCAGCCACTTTTCTGACAATCCCTAAAATAGTTACGTTTGTTCATGAGATCGGGCTGGATTTTTAAAAAAATGGTACTTGCTTGAGTCATATTACTAAACTATAAGATCTAATAAGTAATAAAGGATATTGTTTTGATTTTCTATCTTGGATTATTATTATAACTCTATTCTAATAGGTGCGTTGGACTCTCAAGTTGTGTTTTTGTTACTCAAATATACATACTTGACTTTGAGTGAGATTTACTGATGTTGACTTTGAGTGAGATTTGTTTGAGAGTCCTGATGTGTGTGTTTTTACATCTCTAGCCCGCTAATGCTCCATTCAAAATCCTTCAGTGACTTCTGACAAGGGAGATCTGGAACAACATAGTAAGTCACGTGACATACATACTTTGCACACAGGATTATTAATGTATAGACACACTAGTTAGCGAAGTGCGCTAATTTTGTATTTCTATTTTCAGATTAGTGTAAGTTCAGGGCGCTTTTCTTTTCATATTGTTTTCTTATTTAGTGGTTTGGGGAGGAGTTTAAGGGAATGTTTTTGTTATATTTATTTCTTTGATTTGCTAGCGCAACCTCAGTTCCCTCTCCCGGGTTTATCTTGGTTATTTTCAACTTCATCTTATTGTTTTATAAATATTGTAAATACTGTGGAAGCAATAAATCTTTTGCGGTGCTAATTTGTAGTTGTGTCTTGCCATTTTAATCTCCAGTTTATACTTTGGTCATCTTCACGTTACTCCTTTTAATTCCCTAAACATATTTTCATCAAGGATCGTAACACCCTTATACGTCATTATTATTAAAACCAAAATTCTGATATTATCATAGACGATAAACATCACACACCCCGTTTATGTAAATTGCTATGAGTTTAAGAAAGAGCACATGTTTTGGACTCGACATCTAAAGGCCACACAGTCTCCAATTCCCTCAATAGCTCTTAAATGAAAAGCTAATTTCACACACAGAATGAACAAGCCCTGAAATGATGCAAGGGCTGCTTACAGTGCATTATTCACTACAATATGCAAGTTACGTGAGGGACAAGAATAATAATATTGGATATTTCCAGTGTTTGACAGCTGCAGTCTAGCTTGATAACTTTCACAATAGGCACTAGATCAGAACGGCATGGTGCAAACATTGCTCACTGTGTTGTGTTGTTGACGGACGGAGAGACTGCTGCTTTGGAAATGGCGAGGGAGATTGGTCATGCAAGCAATATCAGCAGATAACGATCCCCAAATAAAGCAATGACAGAAAAGAAAAAAAAAATGAACTGAAATCGAAAAACATGGCACACACTGACAACACAAATACATCCAAAGGAAAATAAGAAGAGCACAAGCAAACCAAATAATAAAATAAGAGTCAATTAAAACAAACATGACATTGTTGAAGATCATTGCAGGTTTTTTTTTATTTCTCATATTTGGAGACATGCTGTTATGCTGACTATAATTTGATGCCAAAACCCAACCAAACAAACAAAACATTGTATAAATTGGCAAATTCATAATATATTTATTGTGTTGTTTAATTTAGGACGTCAGGATTGAAACTTGAGCTGAGGAAAATGATAAAAGCGCTGAAGTTTAATTAACTTTGCATTTGTATTTGTAGATTTTATTTTAAAATTGTATACATATTTTTGGAATGTATTTTGTTTTTGCTGTGTAATTATTTACATATACTTGGTATATAGTTGAAATCAGAATTATTTTGATTTGATTTTTTTTTCTTTTTTATATAATTTTATATAATAATTCCCAGATGATGTTTAACAGAGCAAGGAAATTTTCACAGTATGTCTGATAATATTTTTTCTTCTGGAGAAATTTGTTTATTTGCTTTATTTCGGCTAGAATAAAAGCAGTTTTGATTTTTTTTAAGGACAAAATTATTAGCCCTCTTTAAAAAACAAAAAATAAAAAATAAAAACTATATATATATATTATTATTTTTTTTTTTTGACAAAACAAAACATCATTATAGAATAACTTACCTAATTACCCTAACCTGCCAAGTTAACCTAATTAACCTAGTTAAGCCTTTAAATGTCACTTTAAGCTGTATAGAAGTGTCTTGAAAAATATCAAATATTATTTACTGTCATCATGACAAAGATAAAACAAATCAGTTATTAGAGATGAGTTATTAAAATGTTTAGAAATGTGTTGAAAAAATCTTCTCTCCGTTAAACAGAAATTAGGGAAAAATAAACAAGGGGTTAATAAGTCATGGGGGCTAATAATTCTGACTTCAACTGTATAATATTTATAATTAGACATATATGTATTATTATAAATTAGAAATTAATACTATTTTATTAAAATTATAAATTATATATTCAGACTAAATTATGAATTAAACTAATATTTACATTATTTCGACCAAAAAGTATATGCAAATAATAAAAAAAATAAATCTTAAGAGCTCTTTAAATGTTAAAACAGTCAACGAAAATGTTCATGTTTCATTTAAAACATTAAATCAAAGAAACATGAATCTGAATTTCACATCTATAATCAAATTGTGTAATTATCCTTAAGTGTAATGTAATGTAATGTGTATTTATATAGCGCATTTAATGTGTAAGCACTTCGCAATCATGAGCTGTGGCCTCTCCACTCAACCAACAGTGTGCAGCATCCACTTGGATGAAGCAACGGCAGCCACAGGACAACAGCACCAGTGTTCTCACCACACACCAACTATCAGGGGAGTGGAGAGACGGTGATAAAGCCAATTCGTTGGATGGGAATTATTAGGAGGCCACGATGGGTGAGGGCCAATGGAGAAAATTTGGCCAGGAAACTGGGGTTACACCCCTACTCTTGAAGAGAAGTGCCATAGAGAGTCTCGGTTTAACGTCTCATCTGAAATACGGAACTGGCGTGACACTGAAGTGTGTTAATAAAGTATGATGTCTACATAATTAGCAGGGATTCTATAGTTAAATCTTTAATTTATAAAACTAGTAACTTACGCCAAGGCTTTAGCTGTGGGCACAGAAAGAAATCCTACATTTATTTATTTTTACTAATTATTTTTTAAAGTAAACTGAGAAGCTAAACATAACTGCATGTTGATATCAAAATGTATAAAAAGAGGTCACTTCCTCATTATAGTGTACAAATCAATACAATCCCTTTAAATAGAAACTTCCTTCAGTGAACCGAAATTCAATGTGCATCTTGCAATGATCTCACCGTTTGTCACCGTTTGCTGTAATCGACTCCAGACGAGTAACACAGATTTACCATAAAAGAGTAACAAAGGGTAGACTCACAGATAGAAAACTTGTTGCTGTTGTCTTTGCCAGGGAATAATTTTACTCCTCTAGATTTGAAATCTACAGACCGTTTCACTAGTTAAAGGGGGAAAAAAATGAAAGAAATAATAATAATGAAATCAGGTGAAACAGATCTCAAATAAACTGTCAGCATTGAAAAGAAATCAAGCATCATCAAAGCGCATGAGAGAGAAGAGCAGGAAAGTATAGCAGCGTCAACAGTTTTCCAAAAGTGCTCTGCGAACAGAAAACATGGCCATGTGTTGAATCGAATGCAAAGGGTGTAAAATGAAAAGGTGAGGAGTGGTGGCACGGGACTTCTGTTCTGTTGTCAACCTTGACAAGGGAACGATTTCGGCTTATTGGATGTGAAGCAGACTTTGGGTTTGAGACGCAAACGTCTGCTGAGGTAATCCTATGGGAGCAGGGGTGGATGCTTGACATGAGTCCAGCATGTCAAGGGTCAAACAGAAGTCTTCAACACAGGCTCATTGGAGATATGTGCCCAGGGCTATATTTCTGAGAACCAAAAAAAAAAATACAGATAAAGTCAAACTTGTTAGCGCTCCTGTGATTTTTTTTTTTTTTGATTATTTATTTTTTCCCAATTTGTGTTTCAAATAAATCCCAAGGGATTTTTCACAGTTTTTTCAATAATATTTTATCTTCTGGAGAAAGTCTTTTTTGTTTTATTTTGGCTAAAATAAAAGTAGTTTTTCTTTTAAATCACTTTAAAGTCAATATTATTAGCCCCTTTAAGCAATACATTTTTTCCCCCGATTGTCTAGAACAACCCAATGTCATATAATGAATTGCCTAATTAACCCAATTAACCAAGTTAAGCCTTTAAATGTCATTTAAAGCTAAATACTAGTATCTTGAATAATATCTAGCAAAATATTAATATTATTTTTTTTCCTATTTACATATTTCTCTTTAGTTATTTAGAGGTGGGGGGGAGGGATTAGTTAGCGGGTGTTTAATTTGTTATTTTCTTTGATTTGGCACCACTTATTTTCCTTCCCTCTATCAAGTTTGTTTGTTTGTTTGTTTACTTCATTTTGCATTTATTGTACACATTTGTAAATACATTTTGGGTGATTTAAATATTATTCTTTATTGTAATAAAACGAACCACTTTTTTTTGCCACATTGTTGTCTGTGTCGATTCATAGCAGCTAACTTCTCAGGGGAATTCTTAAAAGATTGGGTTGTCATAATTATGTTAAGCCCTTTTCATCCTCCGAGCCACACGGGGCGTAACAACTGTCATCATAGCAAAGTAAAAAATAAATCAGTTATTAGAAATGAGTTATTAAAACTATTATGTTTAGAAACGTGTTGACAGAAATCTTCATTGTGTTAAACAGAAATTGGGGAAAAACATACAGAGGGGCTAATAATTCAGTAGGCCTTCAACTGTACCCTGGGATGCGTATGCTTTTTGTTTTCACAAATCCTTGTGCCTTGTACATTTCTGACAATCTCAACTATGTTACTGGCGGCACGTTTTCTCGTAAATCCTTTTCTCATACATTTCTCGTAAATCCACTAGAGCAGGGGTGCCCAAACGGTTTCCTATAAAGAGGCAAAAAGCAAAGTTGATTGAGGCCTGTGGGCCGAATATATACCAACAATTTAATAACATTTTATAATGATCTTATTACAGTAAAACGTTAACAATCCCATTTATAACACAAGTTCAATGCTGAATACACTAAGCTTAATTTGATTTGCACGCGGATGTCTTGTGCAGTTTGCTGATAGCATTTACATTTTAAAAAGTCTGATTCATTTACAGTATTTAATTGAATCATTTAATTCCAGTTGGCTATTTTGTAGCTCAGTAATAAAACAAACAAAAGGTTACGTTAAATTTGAAAGGATAATCACTGTAAAAGGCATTTGCCCCAATCACCTCCCCCATCTCTTTCCAGATGGAATGACAGGTCAAATCAAAGGTTAACATAGGCCAACTCTGGCCCGCGGGTCCCACATTGGGCATCTCTGCACTAGAAGGACCTACACTAAAAAAAATTATTCAAAGATGATTCCTTGGATTTACAATTTTTTTTTTACGTTGAGCGGTTGTAAACAATCTATTTGGGCTGAATTTAAACAAACAAATTAAGTTGAACATTATTAAATTTAATTTGTTTGTTTAAATTCAACACAAATAAATTGTTCGCGACAGTTTTGCATGCAACACTTTTTTCAGTGTATGTCATTTACTGCAAACCTCAACGTTTTTCTTGTGCGCGACTGTGAGAAAAACTGATTGGCTTGTTTTTGTGCATAATATATCAGCTTGATTTCAACTGACCCACACACCCGCTTCCCTAAACCCAACCCATAGTGTTTTCAAAAGCAAACTAGAAGAGAAAAGGAATCGCGGCCAGATGCTTTAATCAAAATGTCATACTGCTTTTTTTTGGGAGTTTTGCTTTACCTGGTTTCTGGAACAGTCCTTTACCAGACACGTACCTCAGTTTGCCCAAACGGATATAAACATAGCCTCACTGCAATCGTTTTACACATAAAATGCAGCCATATGTACCTGCAAGCACATATTTCTCGGTTCTCAAAAATGTAGCCCTGGGCACATATTCCCAATGAGCCTGTGTTGGAAGTCTTGCTGGAAATGTAAAGCATACTTTGAAAACATCATGGAAAATGCGTTCTTTGCATTAATGCCTCTCGTTCCCTTTGCAAACGGTGCATGTCTTTAAACCAGCTAATTAATAAACGCATAATGAATGCGAAGCAATGCAAACAATTTCTGGTCATCACAGTGGTTTATGGGAGGACCGACCTGAAAATGAACCCTGGCTTTTCCATCAGATGGAGTGGAAAGTGGCAGAGACTAGAACTCGGTGAATTAGAGCTTCCATAAATTGAGTTATATCAAGTATTGCGAGAAATTAGTGTGATTTTCTGCCAGCGTCCTGGGTAAAGGGGCTATATGTAAGCATCTGCATGTAGTGATCACATTTTTGGCAATGTGTGAACAGCTTTTAATGAAACGTTTAAAAACAAGACTCGACTTCCGTTGATGCATATGGAAATGTGTAGACGTTTTATTTCATTTCATCACTTATTCATGTGAACGCTCACAAGAGCCTCTCTTTTTCTTTATTTATTTATGGCACATGAAATGCCAAAAAAACTATGTTGTAGGACTGCCAAAAGTATCGAGTTCTGCACCAATTAGTACTGAATTTTTTTAAAAAACTGTCAATTTCTCGCTAACATTTGAGCGTTTTTAATATTTCAGTACCTCGATACTTTTGACAACCCTATTTGTACTGTAATGTGGACACCAGGAATGAATTTCTAACTAATTTTTAGTTTTAAAGAGGAACGGAAAAGGTTTTTGCTGTGAGCGCATCGAATAACATGATGGCTGTTTCTCAATATGCGTTCTTCAGTGGTCTTGCTTCCTCGTGTAATGTCATCATCATTCGCCGAAGTTCAAATCCAAAACTCAAGATGCAAGAACAGATGTGTGAAACCCTCCGGATTTCAGCATTTTATATAGGTTTATTATTAAAGTTCATAGAGATAACACATGTACCTCAGGAGTTTCCCTAAGTGAGACGGTGAGAGTAAACATTACCATGAAAACCTTAATAAAGGCATAAACACATTAAAGGTGTTATTTGCTAAAACTCGTATTTAAAATCGGTTTTATTTATATTGTTCAACGTATATTTGTAAAGTCTTTATGCATAGTATATATTGTGAAAAGGGAAAGACAATAAATCGTTGTATGAATGCTGCAATGTTTAAATAATTTTTGGTTAAAGATGCGTGAGGGTCATGTGACCATCAGAACGAATGCAGCCTCTCATTTCTCAGAGGACACATTGTCTGTTCTCGCGGTGTCCCGAGTTCGTTCTTCCGATGAGACCTGGCAAGACCAGTCTTCACAAGAACGCAAGTCCGTTCTCTGCATTCTTGCAATTGAGAAACAGCCTAAATCTCATGTGTAAGTTTACAGGCAGTTCACTGAGTGGCCACCGGTGTCACTAAAAACAAGACTTATTATTACATATAGCCCCTTTAAATATAATTATATAGGCATACAATACCCTTCATCTCAGACTTGAATTGAACAAAAAAACAAACATCTGTCATATTGAATTCATTGGGATTTATGAATAAAATAAAATAAAACAGTTTCCCTCATAACACTTCTGTCTCTTCGACTGAAATGAATGACAGAAAAGAGGACATGATGGTGTTCTGAAGTTCATATAAACCAGAGGACTCATCTGAAAATGCTCATATAACTGCACATTCAACTTCATATACAGGTTTGACCAATGTTTGACACTTTGAAGCTTATGAACGTGAGTGAAATATGATGTTTGCCCACCCTTACATAATCTTGTACCAAACTCTGTTTTGATATTTGTAGCTTCAATGCACATTTTTTAGAATATATTTGTTTAGAATATAATCTTAAGCAATACACTTCATTGAAAATGTATTATACACATTGATATCACACTTTTGAAAAAGACATTATGTATACTAAAGGTTAACTTTACACCCTTTACACAAAACCTTAACTTTCTGATTTTGACTGTAATGTAATAGCATGTTCCTATAATTGCTAATAATGTAATAGCATGTTACTATAATTGCTAATTATATTAATAATTATATTTATATAATTAATATAACATGTTAATATAAGTGCTATAATGCTAATAATTAAAAATAAGCTTAAGTTGAATAATAATGTTTTATAAAAGCAAAAAAAAATCATTTAAAGCTTTGTTTTTATCAAAATGCAAGCATATAATTCAACACGAATACATAAGCTAACATTCAAAATCTTCTAAACAATGTAAGAAATATAAAAATTTGCAACAAATAAAATTGATTACCCTGTTTGAAATCGGGTATATCGTGTTTTCCATGCAAAATCTCAGAAGCAGGAGAGGAAAGACGTATCAGCTATGAAAAGTGACACATATTTGTTTTTTGACCTCTGACAGTGTGTACAATTTACTCCAGAAAACTCAAAAACCATGGAAACAAACTATAAAGGGCCTTTAAAATAAGGATGCCAACAGAAAGTTTGATAAAAGACCACATCTACAGGAATATTAGCACATCCTCTCTTTTTTGCAGACATGAAACTGGGGGAACAACAATAATATCTTGAAACAATTTCCCATTTTTAAACTGTCATCAACAGTCAGGCATTAAAAGCATCAAAAATGACTAATACTAACAGACCTACCAATCTCAATGCGAGCGCACATTGAAGAAGATGCCCAGAGGTGATATTAACGTGGAGCTGCTTATTGCACTGGTGAACAATGATCATTTCTTCATCGCTAGAGCTGGAGCTGCTACTTGATCCATCCATGCTTGTTTGAATCGCCAGTAACTTTAACAACAAGCGTGTCAACATTCTGTCCTCTTCTTCTGTGTTACAAGCAGGTGTCAGAAGCTTAAAGTTGAGTAGCATTTTTAATGTCAAGGAGTGATTTTGTATTCTCTTCTGCTCGATGCCAGTAAAAATCGCTTGGGTTTGAATACGAAAATGTCTCAAAAAACGCTGACGATAAACGCAAATGAAACGCCGTTAAGCTGAAGGAAAACGAATGAATAAAACTAATAAACCTACCAATCTACGTGTAAAAAATAATGTTACGCCATCCTGCATCCTCTGAAGTAGTTCTTACCTCCATAAAATTTAAATAAACCTATTTAATAAAATGAAATAATTACGTTTATTTAAATAATTTTATAATTTTAATAGTTAAAGCTAATAGATGAATGAATAAAGCTAACAGACCTACTAATCTATGTGTAAAAATAATGTTACGCCATCCTGCATCCTCTAAAGTAGTTCTTACCTCCCTAAAATTAAAATAAACCTATTTAATAAAATAAAATAATTACGTTTATTTAAATAATTTTATAATTTTAATAGTTAAAGCTAATAGATGAATGAATAAAGCTAACAGACCTACTAATCTATGTGTATAAATAAAGTTACGCCATCCTTCTAAAGTAGTTATACCTCCATAAAATTAAAAGAAGCCTGTTTAATAAAATAAAACAATAAGGTTAATGTGAATAATTATAGTTCTTCATAAAACAAACAAACAAATAAATATTCGGTCAAGTTTCCGAGTCTGGGAAGGGATGAGTTGATATCCATCATAACACCAGCATAATGTACAGATCAGATGCATTCACCATTACTTTACATTTAAATATTATGCATTATTCCATTTTTTATACCTGTATCTGAGGGATGTGGATTCAGATGACAGGTGATTAATACACCTACAGTATCCAACAGCAAATTAAATCATTTTATCAACTCCTAATGGACCCCCGGTTTCATTACCGAGCATCCATTAACCACCCACCGGATCAGCCCATCACCATAAATAAATAAAAACCAATGAAAAACTGATTTCCAGAAGCACTACAAGACCTATTTAGCATTCATTTGAATATGCTATTGACACGGACACGCCCAGATCCGAAGGTTTCGTAAATTATTCTGTAGACGGAAATTTGCTCTGGCACCTGTTTCTGCTTAAAAGGTTTATGCTGAATAAATCATTTGACGTGAGACCTGCAAATGAGACGCGCTGCAAGTGACAACACTTTAAAGCTGAGGATAGGACTGTTGACCCCAGTCGACGATGCAAGCTTAAACCGCTTTTGAAATGCACTGAAATTACACATAATGCTAATTGCCTTTTTACTAGCATTAGAAAACACATCTAACCTTAAACTAGCATCCTTAAAAATAACATCCTTATTAAACTGCAGCGCATCAACCCAAAACAGTGCTGTCATTATAAACTCAAGTACACTGACACGGAATCATAACACGTTTGATTGATTCGAAATTTAGGGGAAACATCTATGCAGCAGAATGCTGGTGATGGCAACCGATTTCATTTTTCATTGCTTATTATACCAAACGATGCCTTTCAATCACTTTGGACATCCCAAGTAATTTGCTTATCGCTTTTTGAGCACCGTAAATGGCATAAAATTTTGCGAGCCATCAATAAAGCTCTCAGATCAGACCAGACAACGCATTAAAACGCAGGCTCATTCATTACAATTCACAACCAACAGCTTGGATGCAACATCAGCAATCTGTAATGCGCTGTAAAAATGGATGTGTTTTCAAAATAATACCGTAAAAAAAACTGTAAAAACAGGTTTCCTTAATATACACGGTGAAAAAAGCAGGATAAGGCACCATGTCATAAAGCTCAAATCATCTCAGACTGGTTTCCTGAACATGACAGTGAGTTCACTGTACTCAAATGGCCTCCACAGTCACCAGATCTCAGTCCAATAGAGCACCTTTGAGATGTAGTGGAACGAGAGATTCGCATCATGGATGTGCAGCCGACAAATCTGCAGCAACCGCCTGATGCGATCACGTCAATATGGAGCTAAATCTCTGAGGAACATTTCCAGTACCTTGTTGAATCTATGCCATGAAGGATTAAGGCAGTTCTGAAGGCAAAAGCGGGTCCAACCCGCTACTAGTAAGGTGTACCTAATAAAGTGACCGGTGGGTGTACGTTGCTTATGGTTGTGATTTCATATGTATAACAAAGTATATGATGTGAAGATGTTAGTACCTAAAAACATTGGTATACTGCATTATATATTAATATATGACAATAAATTAATGAAATAAGGTTGTTTATTGTAAAAATATATATATATATTTTACGGTTTGTACTGTATTTTTTAATGGTAAGCCATTCTTTTACCATCAAATTTTAATGATTTTGGTAACACTTTATTTTGATGGTAAATTTGTGTATTAGTAGACTGTCTGCTTAATATCTGCTGATACTGCTCCTTTAACAGACATTTGACTGACTATAAGAAACTTGCAAGTACATGTCAACTTACACTAACCCCAACATAACAGTCTACTCATAATCTAATGAGAATTAGCTGTCATGTGGATGCAATGTAACGGAAATTCAACAAATGGACCATCAAAATAAAGTGTGACCATGATTTTTTAACAGTGTGCACACATGTATGCAAAACCCGTGGCGTTGCGAGGAGGGGGGCTTGACATGTATTGTCAAAAGCCCCTGATCTTTTGGAATATGTTGCATTTAAATAAAAATACATTGTATAAAATTTACTTTGTTATCCAAGTACTTAAAATTACTTCATACATCACACGCATTGCACTTAACGCAGCTTTTGTGTCAGGAATTTTAAGTCAGCTGTTCACCAGTACCTGTTTCTACCAGCAGGGGGGAGTGGGACTGTTTTCATGGTTGTCGCAGGGCAAGTGTTAAAAAAAATCCCGCCACTGCACTGTCTTCATTCATTCATTATTTTGAGGAATTGAAGCTGATGAGGTAATAACACAACTGTTTCGTGAAACTGAATAGTTCTAACAACTGATGAAGTTTAAAGGGCACCTATGGTGAAAAACGGTGGACCAATTGGAGCGGTTTTCAGATCGACCGCAACTTGATGTAGGAGTGCGGTCCCCCCGCCCACCGAATTGATTGACAGCTGTGCGTATTAACATGTCCCGGTAGTCACGTGTATAATCATATCAACAAGAGAGGACGTGCGCAAAGCAACCGGAAATAAAAGGTGTGTTCAGTTCGCTAGGATCATCAATCATTATTAAATGTGATCAAGAGTAAGTTTCACATGTTTAAAATGTTTTAAAACAGAGCATGTGTGTAATGAAGTACAGCGATTCACTTCAGATTCACTTCATCAGCACAGCCGCGTGTCAGAACAATTATAAAAGAAGACGCTTCAATCGCGGTTTGTGGACGTTAAATCAGGTTTATTTTGTACATTAACATAACAGATATCCATACAGCAGTGGAGATTAACCTGTAGCCTGACACATATGCGTGCAAACAGAGTGCGAAGCTAAAGCTAAACGCGCGCGCTGTCTCTCTCTCTCTCGCTCTGTGTGTGTGTGTCTGCGCTATTGTTGTGTGTCTGCGCTATGTGTGTGTGCGTGTTCTCGCTGTGTGTGCGCGTGAACTTTGTAACGACTTTGTGTGTGACTCATGGTTGCAACTCACAAAAACTGCATCAAATACTGATTGGTAAAGTTCTTACTGTAGTATTTCTCACAAACGCGACGTGAGATCTGCTTCCTGAGGCAGCCGAGGGCGACGACTGAGGCATGTTGCTGAGAGGCACGTGGGAACGGTGGGTGGGGAGGACTAGCCTTAAAGGCCCAGTACAAAAAAAACAGCAACCAGGTTTTACCGGTTATAATACAGACACTTCAGACAGCTATAACAAATACTCTGATGGTTGTTTTGAGCTGAAACTTTACAGACACATTCTGGGGGCACAAAAGACTTATATTAAATATGAAAAAAGGGGTAACCTAGGTGCCCTTTAATATTTGTTTTCACAGTATAAAATGTGTGTAGTTTTGGTGAAATAAAATAACTGTAATGAATAAAATGCGCGTCATATTAATGTAAATACATGCGAGTTATTCATAAAAACATAAATTGTACTAGCTTTCTAGATATGATATAGATATCTAGACATGTTTATCCATGAAATAGCCAGCCACATCTGTTTCGTTGCATCTGTTGACTTCTTTGCCCCTCATCCCTTTCAACCCTAGTAACACCCCTGTGCAAAACCATGTACAAATTAAATTAAACTGTTCTGCACTACAATATTTCAACCCAAAATATGCATCTATATGAACTAAAACAAACAAACAAAAAGTGTTTTTCACAATTACTGTGTATTAGCTACCAAACCAAGCTTACCTCAAATAATTTATAATGCTGAACTGACATTTTATATCTATAATTAGACCTTTAACATTACCCAAAGCCTCCGCATACGTGACAAAGACATTCGGCACCTATGTGCATTTTTCAAACACTAATTAATTTTAAAAATCGAGCAGCTGTCAGCAGCTAACCGAGGTCAACATATTCATAGTTTCCAGAAAATGATTGCGTCGCTGAGCTGAAATCAAATCTTCAAATCCCATCGCAAGCAGCTCAGCAACCCAACGAACCTACTTTTAGCTGTTTGTTTTATTTGTTGACATTCTTGCGCACCACATTCACCTGTTAGCTCCAAGTTAAGCACAGATTTCAAAACCCAATTAACAAGCTACGGAGTGAAATGCATTTGATTCCTTTCATTTTGTCATTGCAGGTATCTGGGATGCGATCTCAGACACGTCCTTGCATTGCCAACCTTATCTCTCTGCTGAGTCCCTTGGCAAACTATCCCCATGTCCATCTAGTCAAGGATAGATTACAGTAATTGTTTTTCGCCCTGGATGTCAGATTATTAGCCGGAGCAAAGTCAAGCGTGGATGCCATGCGCCATTTGTTATCGGAAAGGAAATAGCGATAGTATCATATTTCCCTGCCATAAAACTGACCTTCACCTTCTTACCGTCAGGCATGTGAGGGCTTCATTACATAACAGCTCAGTTATAAGACAATAACAACAGCAGGGCCGCGGAGGTGAAGAATCTGATTAATTAAATGCAAATCGCTAGTTAACGATGCACTTGACTGTGCTTTTCTTTAACACATAAACCTTAAAATAACTAATGCTAATGTTTTAGATACTCATATTGATGTATTTTTCTCCACACTTTAATCGCAATTACTTTTAGGAGTTATGACAATATAACAATGATTTAAAAAGTAACACATTTTGTGTTTAGGTCATTTTTTGAGCATCTTTAGGTTTACCATAAATAAGTGTATTTTAATGTTTTTTATATATAAATATTAAAGGGCACCTATTTTACCCCCTTTTCAACATTTAATATAAGTATTTTGTGTCTCCAAAATGTGTCTGTACAGTTTCAGCTCAAAACAATCATCAGATTATTTATTAGACCTTCTATAATGTTGGGATTTTCTGCTCAACACAAAGTACTGTAGCTGTTTGTGTGGCCTGTGCCTTAAATGCTGGATCTTATTGATATGATTATACGCGTTGATTCGGAGACATGTTAATATGTGGCTGTCAATTAATTCAGTGGGTGGAGAAACCGCGCTCCTACATCACGTTGCGTTGGGCATCAAAATTGGAGGGATTTGGATCGTATTAAAACATCAGGAAATTAAAAAAAAAGAGAGATGTATTGTCTTTATATCACCCCTGATACTGTGGACAAACTATACCTACACAAAGGTCTGTCCAAACATCTTACTTAAGATAATTTCCATCATACACTGAAAAAAATTATTCAAAGATGATTCCTTGGATTTACTCAATTTTGTTTTACGTTAAGTGGTTGTAAACAATTTATTTAAGCTAAATTTTAAAAAATTAAGTTGAACATTGCTTAATTTAATTTGTTTGTTTAAATTCAACACAAATAAATTGTTTGCAACAGTTTTGCATGCAACACTTTTTTCAGTGTAGGTGGCCTTTAAATGTTTTGTTGTTGTTGTATTTCCCCATATCTCACACAATTTTGGGCCTGAATTGTAATGTATATGTTCACCTACTGACCAACTATTGCATCATAAAATATTGATCTTTTTTTCATTTGGAAATAAAGTTTTATTTTAATTTAAACAAATTTAAATGTATTTTTTTGAAATTGTTTTTAAATAAAGTCCATTCATTCCAGTAGTGGCAATTGCAAAATTATATATATATATATATATATATATATATATATATATATATATATATATATATATATATATATATATATATATATATATATATATATATATATATATATATATATATATTTATTTATATTTTTTTAAGCTTTGTATTATTATTATTATTATTATTATTATTATTATTATTATTATTATATAATTGTATTATTATATAAATATTTTTGTGTTATAGTTTTTTGTTAATGATGTATTTAAACTCCATTTGTTCCAGCCAAGTAACTGCATGCTTATATTATATATTTTTTTATATATAGCATACAATTCAATTTATAAATAATTTTTTTTTTAATTATCCATCCATCCTTCCATCCATCCATCCATCTATCTATCTATCTATAATTTTTTGAATGCATTATGTCAAATTAACTGTCTCATTAAACTCTCTCTGATAAATGATGAACAAGATAGAAGTATAATAATACCTGAGGAATATGGCTACGTTCTGGCCATTACTTCATGTGAGTAAACTCCGCCATAACTCTTGGATAAATCTCCACAGCTGAGACCAAGTGCTCTACTCTTGTCCAGAAGTAATGGCAACACTGAGAGCTATTAGAGCTGCGGATATATTTCTCTCCTGGGGATGTTTACCCTTTAAAGACTTATTTACCCCTACAGCTTCAGACGCCGAGCAAATCTCTGCATTATCAATGAACAGTGGATGGCCTTTCCTTTAATAGAGACTTTCTTCTGTAGATTAAGAGTGAGGCGCGTCTAATATCAGCAGCGGCTGCCAGAGGACGTCTTGGGGTTAGAGCCGGTCCACTTTTTACAGCAGTGCAGGTTCTGGAAGTGATTTTCCCATTCTATTTTTGCATATGATATTTAATAAGGTCTTGGTGGATGATGAGTATCGCAAAACTTTTATTCAAAGCAAATAAGTGACAATCCTTCGAAAAGTGAGGCGGTCGAGAGAGCATAATGTGCTGCAATTTAAAAAGGCACATGCAATTACAATAAAACACCAGGAAATTAAGAAGAGATCGCTTTGACAGTGCATGTGTTGCAAATTCTCACAATGCAAAGAAATAAATAAAATGCATCGTCAAATTTATATGGGCTGAATTCAAACACACAAATTAAGTTGAACATTACTAAATGTCATTTGTTTGTTTACATTTAGCCCAAATAAATAGTTACCTTAAAAAATTGTAAATCCAGTAAATACTTTTTTTTTCAGTGCAACAACCACCACCCGTTGTGACCCAGTAACCAGGTCATGAAAGAGTTTCTACAGGATCACAAGAACACAAAATTACTCTACATGATATCACATTTTATTATGAGTTACACCTTTAAGACCTAATATCTATTTCTGTGCACAAAGCAGACCGGACACTGAAAATGCTGGATTTAAAGATTCAAAACATTTCTAATAGTTTTTTTTTTCTTTCTGATGAACTGAGTATGAACACCAGCGCCACAATCACTATCTGTTTGCATTGCTTAGTCATATATACACAATGCGGGGGTGCAGCGCCTATCTTAATAAGATTAGGTTAAGATTATAAGATTATATTAGATTATTTTAAAAGATTATATACACAGTTGAAGTCACAATTATTAGCCCTCCAGTGATTTATTTTCTTTTTCAAATATTTCCCAACTTATGTTTATCAGAGCAAGAACTTTTTCACAGTATTTCCTATAATATTTTTTCTTCTGGAGAAAATCCTATTTGTTTTATGTTGGCTAAAATAAAAGCAGGTTTTCATTATAAAAAATAAATAATTTTAAGGTCAATATTATTAGCCCTCTTAAGCAAAATAGTTTTTTTTCTACTGTCTACAGAACAAACCATCATTATACAATGACATCCGTAATTACCTCAACTTGCTTAATTAAAATGTCACTTTAAGCTGAATACTAGTATCTTAAAAATGATCTAATAAAATATTATTCACTGTCATCATGACAAGGATAAAATAATCAGTCATTAGAGATGAGTTATTAAAACTATCATGTTTAGAAATGTGTTGAAAAAAATCTTCTCTCTGTTAAACAGAAATTGGGGGAAAAATTTAGAGGGCTAATAATTCAGGAGGGCTAATAATTCTGACTTCAACTGTATATATATAATAAAGGCCCCCTAGATTTTCGCAATTCCGCAATCGCTGAATCCAACGCAAAAATCAACAAAAATCCTCCTAAATTCTTAATTAAGCGAAAAATAATTGCAAAAAAATGTAAATAATCTCCTAAGATATCCAATTTCAAACCATATAATCAAATCATATTTATTTCAGTTCGCAATGAATTGTTTTACATGACTTGCATTGACATGCATTGACATCGCTATTTTTGCATTGACATTATTTGTGCTTTCCATGTGTGGCTGGTATTTTGGTGTGCGTAAAATCAACAAATGTTTTCGTTTAAGTCTTTCCCTACAGTCAACAAGAGAAAACGCTTCCCTGCCATTGACGTGTTTTACGGCAATCAGTGTTTTAGGTGTATTATGGTCAGGGAAGCCCTAACGCATGTCCAGAGTGAGGAACATGATGTCAAATGCTCCGAGGAGTGAAATCTAAGATCGTGGATAAAAATAAGAGTTATACGACCTTCCTTTGACTTAATCCCTACTGTTTTAGATCTGTTTTGAATTTCGTCTAGGCAAGGGAAGCTTTATTTTTATGATATTTACAATATTTGTCATTGTGTCAGATTGCACACCTAACATAGTAGGCTACATAATAATTTTGAAAAATTATCGCAAAATTGGCCAATTTATGGGAATTACCACCACAAAATCAGAAAAAAAGGTCTCTCTTATGGCTCGTTTCCACTGACTGGTACAGTACGGTACGGTTTGGTACGGGTCATTTTTATCAGGCTTGCGTTTCCACTAACAAGGGTACCCTTTTGGTGGGCGCGGTGTATGACAGAAAGTTTCAGTCGACGTCATTCTCGCTCGAGGAAATCTCTACAATAAAGCTGTATGGGTCGTTCGCATATCATATGAGAAGCTATTCTCACTAAGCAGATGCTTTATACACATAAATACTCGTGTAGAAATGTTTATTACTAACTTTTCAATGAACATGAGTTGATTATAACTGCAGATCAAAGACAGTGCGAAACAGCCTACTGTAACGTCTGTAATTATATTAAATAACTAAATAAATGAACATATATGAACACAAACAGCCCCTTACAGTCTCCGATATGTTACCAAATACAGAAGAACTACACACAGCAGACATTTCACCTGTATTTAATGTGCTCCTTTTTTCCCGGCTTCTCCTTTGTTTCTTCACTCTTCACTCTCGCGTTTGTCAGTGTCTGACAGGATCGGGTTTCAAAAGCACGTCAATAATCAAGCGCAGGTTATTATCATCAGCTCAAGAAGTTTGTTATTTCAGATATAATGTTAGACGCGCCCGAGCGCTAGCAAGAAAGCGAAACCGCTCGCGCCTCAGACTGGCTCGTAAAAAACTACAGGGCACAGGGTAAATCTGCTCTTCTTCTTGGATTTGTGGCTGTCCATCAAGATGACGACAAGGTTTGTTTGAGCCCAGATCGACCATGGCTCGTTATTATATTTATTTATATTTCCGCTAAAATCTCTCGCTGTGTTTTTTAAACATGGCGGGTTTTTTGTTTTCATTCTGGCTTGTTGCGTAAGCGAATGACGTATCTCTGTAAACCAATAGCGTTCAGCTGCGCGTCTGGCTCCGCCTTTTGGTACCCTTTCTCGTCTTTGGTACCCTTTCGAAAGGGTGCCGCAAAAGTGGTACGGTACGGTTCGGTTCGGTACGCTTTTTGCCAGTGGAAACGGCCATAAAAGCGTACCAAACCAAACCGAACCGTACCGTACCACTCAGTGGAAACGGGCCATTAGGGTGAGTTGTATTACAGTACTTTGTTTTGGTTTGCTATTGCATGCATTTGTGATATACAACTTTTCTGTACTGCCTCATGGCTTTATCTGCACAAAATCTGCTGTTAAATGTGTCAATTAAAAAACAAAAATGTGAAATTAACATCAACAGATGTGTTCAGCGAATACATACACGATCGATTTACAACCTCAAAGCTCACAACAGCTCTGTCTATGAAGTTTCATGAGGTGTTATTAAAACTCTATTTCCCTATGGAGAACGAGATTTCACTCCCAGAACCGCCTGTTGCACTCTGCTGACCTTTGCAAAGCGAAGAACTCAATCACAATAAAATGTGCATCTCACACCTCTTGTATTTACTGTAGTCATTCGAGCAAAGGAGAAATAAAGCTGTAAATGACCTATAAGGTGAGATAAATACTGTTTGCGTTCTTAAATTGTGCGGTTTGATGAGCCGCTCCAGCTCAAGGGCAGCTTCGGTTATTATTTCTGCCTCTGTGAATAATCTATACAACAACAACGAAACCTTCTCTGCACCCTTAGGTTTCTTATATATAAGCAAACATTTATAAACACGGCCGAGCGGAGAAGAAGATACTTTAAGATATATTTGCTCCGTCCAGAGAGTCGTGTAAGAAATAGTCCACGGCTAGGTGCGCACTATGATAAAAATATGAATTATGAATCGCTCCACAGTCGAAGCATGTTTTGATTTCCCTCTTTAAAGTCATTAACATCATCTGGCTTCCTGCTGTTGTTCTTCAATGATTCTGAGAGGCTCTTCATGCGTATTTAGTCTGGTCTGGATATCAATTAGACTGCGGTGTTAAAATAAACAGATAATAAATGACTGATTTGAGGAGATTTTCTTTCCACTTAGCAACAGCTCGAGCATTTTAGAGCAGAACTGAAGGGGAATTTCAGCTCTAAAAATACTGATCCTGCTGTTCATTTGCATAAACTGTTTGCACTGTTTTGTATGCGTAGTTTTCGTTTTTCCAAGCAATACTTATGATTCAATATCTAAATAAACTGAATAATAAAGTGCAATGATATTTAATACATTTTACACATCAGCACATTGCCTATATCATATGTTTTGATTATTAATTTAGTATTAATAAATGCTTAAATGCCTTTCCTTTATGCTTATTTACTTATAAGTGATTAAATTATGTAGATTTTTCTTATATTTTAGACTAATTGAATTTGACATTGTAGTGCAGTTTTGGTTATGATATGATATGCACTGTATTTAATGCTAGATTGCTAACACAGATGGTGATGGGCAGTTTGGCACTGAAATATTCAGAGGTTTCGGGATTTCGCTCTGTTGCTGAAAACTGAGACAATGGTGTGTGTGCTTAGACTGCATGTCAACTTGTTTTTGCCTTAAGCTTAATGTTCAGGCACAGATCCAAAAGACACTGAAGCCAGAGTTTGAGCCTGAACTCTATTAGTCTGGATTTAGAGATATTCTGTCAAGATGTACTGAGGCAGAATAACATTTATGATGTACTGATAATATGGATATAGCTGTGGATATATCAAGAGACCACTGGATTTTTCACTGGATTTATTCCATAATTAAATTAAATTAAATTAAATTAAATTAAATTAAATTAAATTAAATTAAATTAAATTAAATTAAATTAAATTAAATTAAATTAAATTAATTTTTTTTTTTATATATTGTCACTGGCATTTGGCAATTATTCAAAATCCCGTACAAATAAAATAAAATTTAGATGAAATTAAGATAAATGTATTTTATAAAGAATATATATATATATATATATATATATATATATATATATATATATATATATATATATATATATATATATATATATATATATATATATATACATATATATACATACATACAAACTATTATTGGATATTACTTATAAGAGTATATATCACCAGATGTCTCAAATTTTTAAGCTAAAAAATGATAATATCTGCTTAAAAGACCTGTGGCCACAGATTTTAAGCTCCATTTCCAATTGACTTACTACACAAGTGTCTTAAAGTGCTTGCTGTGTCATCAGAAGACTTCGTTTGGTAGAAGTCGTCCATTTGCACATTTGCAATTCTTATGCCGTTATGAAAGCGGGCTCTTCTGGCCCTTTGCCAGGTTCTTTGCCCCAGTTTACATGACTTATGCTGGATCATTCTTCATTATGACGCTCACCTCTAAATGACTTGGGCTTGAAGGAGAAGCGTGCATTGTGAATCTGACACCACCACCATCTGTACATGCAAACTACTCTGCTTATTGAGATGCTCTGGGCGTTGAAGAAAATCATACTCCTCTCACAATAAGAAGTTTCATTCTTGCAAGATGTGCACGGAAACAAGCTGCTGCTGTCTATGCACCAGGAGCATAATATAATATAATATAATATAATATAATATAATATAATATAATATAATATAATATAATATAATATAATATAATATAATATAACACAATATAATATAATATAATATAATATAACATAATATAATATAACATAATATAATATAATATAATATAATATAATATAATATAATATAATATAATATAATATAATACAATATAATATAATATAATATAACATAATATAATATAATATAATATAATACAATATAATACAATATAATATAATATAATATAATACAAACATAACATAACATAATACAATACAATGTAATATAACCCAATATAAAATAACATGAATAT
>NC_079453.1:47165702-47195702 GCF_903798145.1 Danio aesculapii
GTAATATAATATAATATAATATAATATAATATAATATAATATAATATAATATAATGTAATATAATGTAATATAATATAATATAATGTAATATAATATAATATAATATAATATAATATAATATAATGTAATATAATGTAATATAATATAATATAATATAATGTAATATAATATAATATAATGTAATATAATGTAATATAATATAATATAATATAATGTAATATAATATAATATAATGTAATATAATATAATATGAATATAATATGATATAATATAATATAATGTAATATAATATAATATAATGTAATATATATAATATAATGTAATATAATGTAATGTAATGTAATATAATGTAATATAATATAATATAATATAATATAATGTAATATAATATAATATAATGTAATATAATATAATATGAATATAATATGATATAATATAATATAATGTAATATAATATAATATAATATAATATAATATAATGTAATATAATATAATATAATGTAATATAATATAATATGAATATAATATGATATAATATAATATAATGTAATATAATATAATATAATGTAATATAATATAATATAATGTAATATAATATAATATAATGTAATATAATGTAATGTAATGTAATGTAATATAATATAATATAATATAATATAATATAATATAATATAATGTAATATAATATAATATAATATAATATAATATAAATACAGAAACAATTCAGATCAAAATGATCAGTTGCATTCTGGAAGTTTGGTTTCAGTAATTATAAAATGTTGTAAAACTGTGTATATTGTAAAACTCTATAATTTAATAATTAGTAATTGATTTCAATTAATTAGAAAATTTGTGGTTATTACAATTAAATTTAACCACTGAAAAAAAAAATAGAATCCAGAAAGATTTTTGGTAGCACTTTAAGTCACAATTCATGCTATTAACAAACCATCAACTAAGACTTTTAGCGCAATAAACTACTAATTATATGTTCATAAATAGTTAGTGAGGTAATAGTTGGCTTTAGGTATACCTAGATCATACTTTATAAGTGCTAAAACACATTTAATATCTTAATAATAGGCAGGTAATAAGTCAGCAGTAAATAGTGTGAATTAATAGTTAAAATAAAGTGCTTCTAATTATTATTATTTTTTTTATTCAATGCTATGTTAATTGATACGGATGTAACGATTCACCATGAGCTGGTTAAAAATCGTTAAAAAACATTTGATGATTCAAACCAGTAGAAATGTTGATCGAATTGCGATACATTTTTGAACATAGGGGGCGCTCATTACAGGCGCAAACTTGCTTTACCAACACATCAGCGGCGAGCACAAGGTGGGGCGGCAGAGTAAAACAACAGCAGTGAAGTACACCAGACAAAACACAAACTGTCCGCAAATACTGCAAAAAGACATTTACTTACACTGACAGAACATTAAATATAAACTGTCAGCGCAGTGAAAAACTTCTGTCACAGACGTCTATATGCGAAAAAAATATTAATAAGCCAAATCAACCGGACCGGATGATTTGCAGCTCCGCTTGCTCTGACGAGTGCTACGGAGATCACGAGATTCATCAGTGTTTTCATAGCGCAAGTGTGAAGATGTATTTCAGACTGAAAGAGAAAGTTGTTCTGTTACAGAACCAGGTATTAAGGTCTGTGCACACCGGGATGCTTTTTGCTCGCATTTTCCATCGACGTTTAACGCCTCTTGAATAAAGGGCACCAATGTAATCGTGCACACCAACACGCAAAACGGCAGGCGAAAAAGGATCATTGTTTAAGAAACGCCTCATGCTTGTTTTTTTGCTTTGATGCGACGTATTATGCGCCTTTTAACAAGCTGGTGTTAGAAGCTTAAAGTTGTGTAGCGCCATCTAGTGTCAAGGAGTGACTTTGCATACTCTTCTACTCGACGTCAGTGACAATCGATTGGATTTGAATCCGGAAAAACATCTCGAAAAACGCTGATAATAAACGCAAACGAAAAGCGTCCCGGTGTGTACGAGCCTTAAGATTATTTTTACCCTCTCCTTTTCAAATTAATTTATGAAGATTTTAATCATTTGCTTATAATTATTGAATATTTTAAAAGGTTTAAGATTAACTTTTCTTGCTGATATTTCTTTTTTAAAAATGTCAATTCCAGCATGGTCACAGTTTTAGTTTGTTTATAATAAAGAGTCTTCTTTAGTTTGAATTTGTCATGTTTTATTTGGAATTTGTTTTTAAAATAGCAATGTAGTTATGGCAGAAAATATATTATTCAGCAAAAAATGAGCAGCATTTAAGAACAAAATGAAGGGCGCTTAACCTTAAATTTGTTTCAAATAATTTTAAATAAGAATCATGACTAAATCGTATCGAGATTGGTATCGTGAATCGTATCGAATCATGAGTCAGGTGAATCGTTACATCCCAATTAACTAAACCTGTAGTCTTAATTCTCTCAAAATAAGCACCACTGACTGTAACAGCGCATAATTAATTATACAGTGGTCCCTTGTTTATTGCGAGAGTTTCATTCTAAAAATAACCCACAAATCAGCGAAGTGGGATTCCTTATGATAGTTTTGTTGTGGACAGTCACAACCCTTTTTGCATCTTTATTGATGCTGTCATGCTTGTGATATTTTCCTCCTTTATGTAACAAACTGAAGATTTGTTTATTCCGTAATGGCACCCTACAACCACGAAACATCTACCTTCCATTAGAAGTCCAACTTTTAGTGCGATGGTTAGCATCTTCCTCTACCTTTTGGGTGCTACCGCAGGAGCCTTTGCTGCACAATGTTTCATTGACATTGTGTGGTTAGCTGGGGAGAAAACTTGCAAACATAAAGTACAGCACGTTAGAGTCACAGTAGCTATGTTTCCATCCAAAAATGCTAATTAAATTGATGCGCAAAACTGGATTATCGCATAAAAGACATGTGAATAAAGCAGCGTTTCCATCCGACGAGTCAAAGAGAACAAAATCGTCACTTCCTGATTAACTGGCGCCAAATATCAACAGTATAAATGGAATTTGCTGTGGCATGAGAAGCTGCGTGAATCTTTTCTTCATTTAGTAAATGACCAGTGCCTCAGAAGGCAATCCTAACACGCAATGAACCTACTCATCTGTGAACCTATTTATCCTACTCAGTTATGCGCATACATTTTCTAAATTTATGCGCATCTTGGTGTTTCCATCAACCGTTTATTTTATGCGCATAAAAATAGGTGAATCGAAACGTAGCTACTGCTAGTGATCGACTATTTATTTGGTAAGCTGAGCGCATTCTGTACTGTACAGGAGACGCGGCACAGAGGAGATTGACTGAAAATGGTCTACAGCCAATCAGGACGCAGAACACACGTCAAACTGCACTTAAAAAATCTGCGAAACTGTGAGGCAGCAAAATTTAAAGTGCATTATAGGGAGGGACCACTGTATAGTTTATTTTTTAATATTTAATTGTATATAGATTTATACAAAGCCTTAAACATTTTTTAAAGGGCACCTATGGTGAAAAATCTACTTTTCAAGCTGTTTGGACAGAAATCTGTGTAGGTATAGTGTATAAACTGTCATATTGGGGTGAAATAAACACACCCAGTCCTTTTTTGTCAATTTAACAACATAAAAACGGTGGACCAATTGGAGCGGTTTTCGGTCCCCCCGCCCACCAATATTGATCGACAGCTGCACGTATTAACATGTCCGGTAGTCACGTGTATAATCATATCATCAAGAGAGGACGAGCGCAAAGCAGCCGGAAATAAAAGGTGTGTTCAGTTCGCTAGCATCATCAATCATCATCAAACGTGATCAAGAGTGAGTTTCACAAGTTTAACGTGTTTTAAAACAGAGCATGTGTGTAATGAACTACAGCGATTTAGCTTAGCTTTACTTCATCAGCACAGCCGCGTGTCAGAACAATTATAAAGGAAGATGCTTCAATCGCGGTTTGTGGACGCTAAATCAGGTTTATTTTGTACATTAATATAAGAGATATCCATACAGCAGTGGAGATTAACCTGTATCATATCACATATGCGTGCAAAAAGAGTGCGAAGCTTAACGCGCTGTCTCTCTCTCTCTGTGTGTGTCTGCATGTGTGACAGGCACGTGGGAACGGTGGGCGGGCAGGACTAGCCTTAAAGGGCCAGTACAAAAAAAAAAACAGAAAAACCTTTTTTCCAGCTATAATATAGACACTTCAACACTTTACAGACACATTCTGGGGACACAAAAGACTTTAAAAAAGGGTAACCTATGTGCCCTTTAAACATTTTTTAAAGCAAACTTGTCAAATTAGCTTTAGGACTAATATTCAATACACTGTAAAAATGCTGGGTTCCAACACATATTAAATTAACTCATTTGTTTTTACAAATGAAACAATTGTCACAAATAATCAAGAATATTTATGATTCAGTTCATTTTAAATAAGTAATTTGAATAGGTTATGACGTTTTGTTCCTTGCCACTGTCACCACTGTCTTGCTTGGTTGGGATCTGTAGAGCTGCACATCGATGGATTTGCTCTTCAGTCTTTGGACTTTCAGCAGTGAAAATTAAACCACACTGAACTGAACTAAACTGAACTTCAACTATGAAAACTGGACTGACACAGTTTCAATCTACTAGAAATTCTATGTTTAGCTGCTTTGACACAACCTACATTGTAAAAGAGCTAGAGAAATAAACATGAATTGAATTGAGTAATATCGAACTGTGAATTTCTAATACTTTTGTATTGTATACTGTAATTACCGTGTGTGTGTGTGTGTGTGTGTGTGTATATCTTTTTTGTGGTTTGATTGCCATTTAAGAAGGACACTTCAATCTCTACCTCACTCTATTTCAGCAGTTGTAAGTGCTACTGTGACTCATTATTTCCTCTGCAATATAATCATTCCCTCAGTTCAGCTGCTGGTCAGAGCCGTCGTGGCATATTGAGAATTTGATGAGATCTTCTGAATGCCAGACCTTTACTAGTCAGCTTTACATGCGGCAGCACTGAAGCAGCGGCGCGTCTGGGCTTCAGTCACAGAAGTAAAGCCGTGTCACACTCTTTCCACAGGATTTACATTAGCTCTGGTTCCCTGCGGTCAGTGAATCAACAGATGTCCAGTGGAGAAGGAACAGAGGAGCAAGGTCACTTTCAGAAACTCACACTCACTTTCACTGCAGACCAGGAGTCCATTGCATTGTCTCCAGAAAACAAATAAAAACACCGTCCCACGAGCACCATCACTAACTATTTATCCTTTGTGGAAACAAAGAACATAAAAATATTCAATATACAGCACAAAGAAAGCTAACAAAAACTATTTTCCAACCAATATACAACCAAATAGAGAATACATCGCTCCAGGTACGTTTCGTTGCACATTTCATATGAAAAGTCCACTAGATGGCGCTGTCTACATTTTAGTCAATCTGAAATACATTACTTGGGGTATGTTTTGTTTTACATTTCAGATACACATCCTTCTTGTAGACGTCCAGGAGAAGGTGGGGCTTGTCATACAGATCAGCTAGCAAACTACTGAGCTAAACCCTTCCATAAATGCAACCAATAGTGTTTTCAGAAGCAAACATAGGAGAGAAGTGGACTGCGACCAGTTTTACCTTGACTTTGCATTACTTTTATCTCTTTTGTGTAACTGTGTTTCTGTTTTGTGCTCCCGAGCGCTCTGCAGCACAATCACAACAAACATAATGTGTTCGATTACAAATCATAGACACTGTTAAAGTTATTTATTGGTGTTTATTTGATTATTAAATAACAAATATTTTATACTGATAGTGTTTATTTGATATTGTGCAAAGAACTGCTTGAAAATAATCATTCATTGATAATATGTGCCGTTTATTATCATTAGTGTGAAAAGAAACAAAAGGTGCTGGCATCATACTGCCCCTAGTGTTCATTTTACTTAGAGGCTGCAGTCAAATGTATGTTGAAGTGCACTCAATCCATGGTCTGCTAAAAACTTTTTAAATTCTATTGAACCTTAATAGTGTGCAGTAAAGCTTCAATAGGAAACATTAGTAAACTAAACTCACAATGAAAACTAAAAACACTTGTAGTAATGATGTTAATTTGACATTGATGCCTAATAACTTTAATAAATTGGTTACAAAATTTGTTTACTCTAAAAATACATCAATAAATAAATCAATGCTTTAAGTTTTTTGTTTTTTATTAGTCCTTTATTAGCTAAGATCAATATAACAACAATACCATATATAATTTCATACATTTTTTTGTTGCAAATTGCAACAAGACAATGTCCATAACCTCATAAGCCTAGTGCAAATGTCATAACTGATGAAAATTTGGTCAAAAATTTAACTCTAAAGAGTAAAATCCTACTTCTGACTTGACACTGTGTGGTCATTTGCCAAGTTATAGAGGAGTCAAAAGTAGTGTGACAATATTAGGGCTGTAAAATTTACCATTTTATCATCAATAGGGTACACTGAAAAAAATGATTCAAAGATGATTCCTTGGATTTACTAAATTTGTTTACATTAAGTGGTTGTAAACAATTTATTTGGGCTGAATTTGATAGAATCACGCAGTTGCTGCAGATTTGTCGGCTGCACATCCATGATGCCAATCTCCCATTCCACCACATCCCAAAGGTGCTCTATTGGATTGAGAACTGGTGACTGTGGAGGCCATTTGAGTACAGTGAACTTATTGTCATGTTCAAGAAACCAGTCTGAGATGATCCATGCTTTATGACATGGTGCGTCATCCTGCTGGAAGTAGCCATCAGAAGATGGGTACACAGTGGTCATGTGCCATGTAATTGGCTGATTAGAAATTTGCGTTAACGAGCAGTTGGACAGGTGTACCTAATAAAGTGGCCGGTGAATGTATATCGCAGAATAACAAAATATCAGAGTGTTTGATTTTTCTGACTTCGTGCCACCCTAGACGATATCAACATTTTGTTTTTGCCATTAATTACAACATAAATTTGATATCACTGTATTATCACGGTATTATCACTGTATTATCACGATATTGACCTAAGCTGTAAAAAAGATTACTTTATTAGCTTCACATAGGGCCATTCTTTACCTCTGCATTGTGCACTTAAATCCATTAAAAGCCATTGATTATCCTTTCCTAATCACATCTCAGGCCATTTTAAAGGCATTTCTGGATTGAGTTTCTCTGATGTTGACCAGTGCAGTTTGTGTGTAATGTCTCCAAACAGCTCCGTCAATAACAGCTTTGATCTCTGCAGAAAAGTGTTTGCATCTTGAAGCAGCAACAGCTGGTTAATGTGAACAAGAGCAGATGAATCCGTGCGCTGAATTGGCTTGTGCTGAAGCGCAGATGTTGCTTTCTCACTGGTACCTGCTCTTTCACAGTCAAACCTTGGGTCTGGCTCAGTTCACTACAGCCGCCTCTAATCAGCACAAATCAAACAAATCCAATCCTACAGCCAAACTCCAGTGCATTTTCAATTATGCGGCATGATTGCATGTCTGTTTTAGAGGAATGGACACTGAAGCAGTCTGACTTTACTGAAGTCTCTTTTGAGTTGAATGCAGACCTCAAATCTCCCTCCAATTTCATTATATATATAAAAAAGTATATATATATATATATATATATATATATATATATATATATATATATATATATATATATATATATATATATATATATATATATATATAAAGTATATATATATATATATATATATATATATATATATATATATATATATATATATAAAAAAGTATATATATATATATATATATATATATATATATATATATATATATATATATATATATATATATAAAGTATATATATATATATATATAAAAAAAGTATATTTATATATATATATATATATATATATATATATATATAAAAAGTATATATATATATATATATATATATATATATATATATATATATATATATATATATATAAAAGTATATATATATATATATATATATATATATATATATATATATATATATATATATATATATATATTTACAATATTTCTATATATAATGAAAGAACAATAGTGTAACTGGCTCTTTTAATAATAGTAACGATAATAATAATAATAATAATGATCATAAATAAAATACATGTATAATTGTTAATAGAAATGTGTAGAAAAATACACAAAATAAAATACTAAAAATTATTGTATAATTGCACAATATAAATATGTAAAAAAAATACAAAAATACAAATAATTCAAATAGTTGCAGAATTGTTAATAGAAATGTGTAGAAAAAATGCAAAAAAATAAGAATTAAAATAATTGTATAATTATTAATAGAAATGCGTAGAACAAATACAAAAATGAAAATAATTAAAATAATTGTATAATTGTTAATAGAAATGTGTAGAAAAAATAATTAAAATACATGTATAATTATAAATCGAATAGTGTAGAAAAATACAAAAAATAAAAATGATGGTATAATTGTTAATATAAATTTGTAAAAAAAAATACAAAAAATAAAAAGAATTAAAATAACTGAACTATTGTTAATAGAAATGTGTAGAAAAATACAAAAAATAAAAAGAATGTAAATAACTGTATAATTGTATAAAGGAAATGTCTAGAAAAAAACAATACAAATAATTAAAATAATTGTATAATTGTTAATAGAAATGTGTAGGAGAAAATACAAAAAAAATTAAAATATATGAATAATTATTAATAGAAATGTGTAAAAAAAAATTATTAAAATAATTGTATAATTGTTAATAGAAATGTGTAGAAAAATACAAAAGAATAAATAATTAAAATACATGAATAATTAATAATAGAAATGTGTAGAAAAAAATAAAAAAAAAATTATTCATTGTATAATTGTTAATAGAAACTTGTAGAAAAAAATCCAAAAAAATTAAATAGGTAAATTAATTGTATAATTGATAATTGAAATGTGTAGAAAAATACAAAAAATAAAATAATAAAAATGATTGTATAATTGCTAGAAATGCATAGAAAAAAATACAAAAACACCCAAATAATTAAAATAACTGAACTATTGTTAATAGAAATGTGTAGAAAAATACAAATAATTAAAATAATTGTATAATTGTTAATAGGAAAGTGTAAAAACCACAAAAAATATATAAATAATTAAAGTAATTGCATAATTGTTAATATAAATGTGTAGGAAAAAGTAATAATTTAAATAATTGTTAATGGAAATGTGTAGAAAAAAAATAAAATAAATGTGTTTACATGACACCATTTTACATATTATCGTCATTAAATGCTTTACTTTGAACCATCCTTATCATTATTATTAGTATTATTATTATTTATATTATTATTATTATTATTATCATCATCACTACATTTTTTTTAGTGATAGTAGTAGTAGTAGTAGTAGGAGTAGTATTATATATATTAGTAGTATATATTAGTAATATATTTTGGTCACAAGTTCACTGATATGATGATGATTTTCCTCAATTTATTATTATTATTATTATTTAAATAGGTTAAACAGAACATGCAGTCTTCACATTCAAATGGTTTCTTATTCACAAACACTAGTGAACATAGTAATTTGCTTAGCTGTGCAAAATAATTGTAACCAATAACTCCAAAACATATTGCATCACATGACATTCTATGCTATACATATGCTATTCAATTTCACATTGAATCTTAAGACTTTACAACAGGCCTAGTGAATAACGTTCATACAGAAACACGTAGAACTACTGTATATGGAAAATGTTTGACTTGCAGATAATTTTTTCCTTGCTCATCTAAAAAAAAAAGCATCAGCACAAATATAAACATCATATTATACATCACTCAGATGATATCACAGACACAGTATGTAAGGGTTGGCAAACACTTTCATATTTCACTCCAGACCTCTAGAACCGCTCGAGTGGATGCTTGTGAAGACAGGAATCGGCTTTATGGTAAATGTGTGGTAAGTGGTTCACAAAACACAGTACGCAGCCAAGCGCATGAGGAAATTATGGCTATGGATGAAAGCGTAAAACTTAAAAAGGGGCTCGCTTTCTAGGTTTTTCCATTCAGATCCCACCATTTTATCACAATTGTTATGTATGAGAGGAGGCGGAAAGATGGCTGCTTCCCCAAAAAACAAACAAAAGACAGGGTTTGTTGTTGAAATATGAGTTAGTTTGGAGAAAGGGCATAGAAAGAAAAGGAATCAACCCAAAAAAGGAAAGAGGCATTCAAGCATTGGCAAGAAAAACATCACTTTTGTTTCAATTCAGAAGTTCTTGTATAAATGCCGGGTGAGCAGAGGTCAATGACAATCATCAACACAGTTTGAAATATCTTCTCATGCTTGCATTAATTAGACATTTGGAACGAAGTGATAATTAATGTCAAATTGTGTTCGACTCAAAATGTCTAAACCTTCAATGCTACCACAATTCTCTAAGTTAAACATAATTAATTATGCGGAGAGGGCAATGTGATAAACTTTCCCTACAGAGATAGCCATGGAAACCATGCGTTTGCAGCGAGACGGCGAGCCGCTTACCTTGATAATGAGCGCTGAAGCCTTTGTATCGATGGTTGCTGTCAGTAACAAAGTGAAGTCTCAGCCAGTTCTTGTTGCTAACAATAGGAGATGGGACATTCATTCCGGAGAGCCTGGCAAAACATGAAGGGAATGACTTTAGAATATTGCAGTTTAACAAGGACAACTGCAAACATTTAGAATAAATACAGAGCAGCAATTAACAGTGCTTTAATGCCTTTAAAAGCATGGATATACATGGATATTATTAGGTCTGTCACAATAATCAATATATCAACTTATTCACAACACATGGACATGACCTCGATTGTTTTTGGAGATGCAGTAAATATCAATCAATCAATTCTAGCAACATTTTAGCTGGTTGTGCAACATCTCGATCTCTATTGGAGGTGTCAGTGTTGGTATGATTAAAAAACACTGTAGTATTTACTATAAATTACTATAGTATATTTTCATGTGGGTGTCGTATGACTGAAAATCGATCTGACAGCAGATATTGAACTCTCAGTTGCTTTTTACCTTGTACTTTTTTGCACATTTATTATTATTATTATTATTTTAGGATATACAATTTCCCATTCTCATTCCACCGCCTCATTATTAAACTGTTAAAATGGCTATAATTAAATGAAATATTCTTAAGAATAAAATATGATGTGTTCTGTGGAAGAGAGTTCTTGCATTGTGATGATATTACATTGTCATTCTGCCATTATAATAAGTGGCAAAATATGGTCTTAAAATGACTATAATATTGTTTATCGCATTATATTTTGGTGCAATATATTATACAACAGAAAATAGATAGCATTTTAAAAATACTTGTAAATTACAAGTGTCAATTGTTATGAAATGTTGATTTGCACATCATCTGAAAGCTGAATAAATACGCTTTCCATTGATCTTTATTTAGTAAAGAGAGAACAATATGGCTGAAATCACCTTTAAAGGTGGCCAAATTAAGTGTTTACTATAATGGACACTACTATGAACAATGATTTTTCGGCATGAAAGAAAAATTCATCATTATCACGCATACAAAGTATTTTTTTGGTATTTACAAAAATATATTCGTGCAACATGGAACTGACTTTGCAGTCCAAGGTCACATATCATATATTGATATTATAAATATTATTTAGCAAGTGTTTAAAACCCTTTATTTTCAGCAATGCTGATTTTTGTTTTACCTTCATGAGTAAACGCACCATCTATAGCATGATCTCTAAATAATCTGCTTTTTTTTTTTTTTTTCATAGACTCATAAGTTGCAAGGGCTCAGTTTTTTTTTTTCAATGAAGTTTTAGTTCTTTATTTAGAAATTTAGGCTTTGGGGTATATTTTGTCCACACAAGTTTTATAAATGACCCTGTTATAACTGTCCAAGGGTTTAAATTAAATTAAATTAAATTAAATTAAATTAAATTAAATTAAATTAAATTAAATTAAATTAAATTAAATTAAATTAAATTAAATTAAATTAAATTAAATTAAATTAAATTAAATCTTTATTTAATTTTTTTACTTTATTTTATTTATTTTTTACTTTATTTTATTTATTTATTTAGACATTATAGGCTTTGGGGTATATTTTGTTCACATAATTTTTATAAGTTAACCTGTTACAGCTGTCCAAGGGTTTTGTTTTGTTGTATTTTTGACTATTTATTTATTTTTATAATTTTTTTTTTACTTTATTTTAATTATTTATTTAGAAATTATAGGTTTTGGGATCAAATTTTATATGACAAGTTTCATATGACCCTGTTATAGCCGTCCACGGGTTTTTATTTTATTAATTTTTAAGATTTTACTTAATTTTATTAAATTTTTTTTGACTTTATTATGTTTTATTTATTTATTTAGTGATTTAGGCAGTGTAGAGATTTGTGCAACACTAGTTTTGCTGTGTTTAAATGAAAATCCTTGGCGATGTTTACAAAAAAAAATAATAATAAATAAAATTCACCCCATTTGGCAAATCAAAACTGAATAACATCTTTTGTTTGTCCTCCTGAGCCAAGGATACTAAGTGATATAAGCCAGACCTCAATCTATATTGAATAAACAAACGTTGTACCAAATGTTTTGATCATGTCTGCGCCAACAGCCTTGTGGTTAGTGCGTCGACACATGGCACCTAGTTGTTCACGGTGACCCGAGTTCAATTCCCCGCTCTATGTCCTTTGCCGATCCTTCCCCTATCTCTGCTCCTAATACTTTCCCGTCTCTAAATATCCACTGTCCTATTACAATAAAGGTGAAACCCCCTAAAAAATAATAATTATTAAAAACAATTTTTTGATCATGTGACTCTGTAGACCCCTCAAAGATTCAACAGTTTAGTCCACCCAAATATCATTCATTCATTCATTCATTCATTTTCCTTCTGCTTAGTCCCTTAGTTATCAGGGGTCGCCACAGTAGAATGAACCACCAACTATTCCAGCATATGTTTTACGCAGGGGATGCCATTCCAGCCACAACGCAGTACTGGGAAACACCCATACAATCTCACATTCATACACACACACATACACTACGGCCAATTTAATTCATCCAATTCACCTATAGCTCATGTGTTCAGACTGTGGGGGAAACCGGAGCACCCAGAGGAAACCCACGCCAACAGAGGAGGGGAACATGCAAACTCCACACAGAAATGCCAACTGGCCTAGCTGACCAGCGACCTTCTTGCTGTGAGGTGACAATGCTAACCACTGAGCCACTGCGCCATCCCACCCAATCATTAATCCATCAGAATGTAGACCTGAACCCCTAACAACTACAGCATCTGTCTAGAAGCTACAGTACCGTCATGCAAGCAGATGAACGATGACAGATCGCGCTGTCACCGTGAGTCTGAAAGATCTGCCTGTTTAGGCTGTGAAAGTAGATGTTTGGATAGTCAATATTTTACCTGCCGGAGTATAAAACTTTCGGAGAGCTCATAATACACTACCAAGGTCACTGATCTAATACTTTGCCATTCTGAGGCATGGCGCCGGGGACATTAAACGCACCGCGAGCACCTTAACACTTAGTCCACCATTACTCACGGAGTGCAGGCCGGGTCAGATATGGCTATCATGCTCCCTAGACACTTCAGAGGGGCGGTGAGTACACACACTCCATATACTGACAGGGAAAACACGTTGTCGTTTGTGTATGTGTGTGTTTGTGAGCAGTGTGTGTCGTGAATCAGCGTGGTGCTGCAACAGAGGACAGAGGTCATTCTAACCCCAACCCTCCACCCATCAAAACGCTCCATCTTCATCCTACATCTGTCTCACTTTATTGATGACTAACTGGAGATGTCATTAAAGGACATGGCCACATGAATCACACTTTAATGGCCTTCACAGGCTGGAGCGGAGCCATATCATTACTGTTATCTTTCTCTCTCTTTTCCTCTCTTTTGCTCCCACACAAAGACACACACACACACACACACATAGAGAAAGAGAGTGAGCAAGAGAAAGAGACAGAGCCTACATTATGTGGATAAATGTACAGATCAAGTGATTCTGTATTATATAATTACTGTACAGAAATATAAACATACTGACTCTTCCCATAATTGTGAGTGTTTCCATATAGAGATTCCACAAATGTCCATTAATAAAGGCAAAGAATGTGTTATTTTATTCAGATCGAAAAAAGGAAACACAATATTTTAATTTGTGCATTTATTTAAGTATGTTTGCATTAAAATATGTATGCATTTAAATATGCATGTATGTATGTATGTGTGTATGTATGTATGTGTGTATGCATGTATGTATGTATGTATGTGTGTATGTGTGTATGTGTGTATGTATATATGTGTGTATGTATGCATGTATGTATGCATGTATGCATGTATGTGTGTATGTATGCATGTATGTATGTATGTATGCATGTATGTATGTATGCATGTATGTATGTATGTGTGTATGTATGCATGTATGTATGTATGTGTGTATGTATGCATGTATGTATGTATGCATGTATGTATGTATGCATGTATGTATGTATGTGTGTATGTATGCATGTATGTATGTATGCATGTATGTATGTATGTATGTGTGTATGTATGCATGTATGTATGCATGTACGTGTGTATGTATGTATGTATGTCTAGACCAAATGAACCAGTAGAATCAAATTACAAGAGTGCAACAACAAACTTTGACACTTTTCTGAAATGCAGGTCAGTAATGACTTGGTTGAGTGAATAATTCAACGACTTGCTCATAAATAATGAAATTGTTTTGATCCTAAGAGATATGATGAAATGACAATCACAAATGCACTCATACTGTACTTGCAGCCACTTACATGCACAGCATAACCTACTTTAGAAAAAGTAATTTGTTTAAACTTTATTTAAAAGTATTTATTTATTTTAAACTATTTTAATTTGTTGAACATTATAACCAAGTCGTATATTAAATATATCATTTGCAATATCAACTGTTGTCTTCAAATTCTTACAACCCCTACCACTTTTCTTCTGTTTTATATCTATCCATTGCTATTTAATATGCTAAAATCATAATAATCATAATTAAAAATTATTAAAAGTTGAATTAGGGTTCAAAAAACAAAACAACAACAACAAAAAAAAGTTAATAGCCATTTCTTCACCATTTATTTTAATTAATGTGTACGTATCCCCCCCCCGTACCCCCGGTTGCTAAGCCCCTGACATCATTTACATACTGTAGACCACCTAAAATCAGCCAGTTGTGACTTTTTTGCGTGATTTCTCAGAGAAATTGGACTCTGCCAACACCAGTAGAACTGAAATCCAGTAGAGCTCATTAGAGCAGAAATGATGATGACGGTCTGTGTAATAACATCATTTGCTTGAAATAAGTTTGAACCAATCCACTCAAAATCCAGCTCAACTCTTCATTCATGTTATGTAGGTGTATACATCTTTTTTGGTAATGTATTAATTTAATCTGTTGGTAGTAGAGAATTAATAATTCATATAAATAAATTAATTAATTAATTATTTAAAGGTACAGTATGCAAGTTTGACACCCAATGGTTGAAGTAAGTATTGCACACCTGGTTCAAAGCACTTGCTAGCGCAGGTTTCCCAGATTGACGACTTCAGCAGAAGTGTGCCTGACTATTGAGCCTAAAGGCTAATGTAAACCCTGTACTGAATAACAGCAAGTGATATAAGGGATATTTTTCAGAAGTAAAAGGATTTTTTGTTCTAACCATCACCTGAAATTTACATTTTAGAAACGGCTTTCTAATTCACACAACAACAGAAAGCAGACAATCTTTACCTCAGGTACACCTCATGTGCTTTATTCAGTGTTAAATTCTAATAATGTGAGTTTGAATGGCATTTATTGCCAAACTTCTGAAAGCAGCAGCAGATAGTTCACCTCAGATCTGGAAAATAAAATAAACCATTTGAAATTGAACTTTAGAACTGTGACACAGTGCAAACCAACACATATCAGTGATTCAACATCTACATTTAATAATGATAAAGAGGTTTAATATGTATTGATTAGATTATAAACCTTGCCATTTTGTTGGAGTGCAGTGAGTGCACTATTCTGTGCTTCTGATTGGCTGTATTTAAATATCGTCGTGTTTCGTCTGGTGCAAACAGCCAAATTGCTTATCACTGCAAATCTTGTCAAGTAGCATGTTGTTAGGACACAGGGCTACAATATAACCTGCTCACCAAATGTTTACGTTCATAATATTATTATTTGCTAATCAATAACCAACTCATGTGAAACTCTGATTCTGTGTTTCATTTCAGAGTCTGCTACTGTCCATCGCAGGTTGCATTTTGGTTGCAAACGCATACTTTGAGAGCCTTCATGACTGATAGAATCAAATACGCTGTTTTCAACCAATGCAACCCGGGGTGCTGAAATAATATTGGCTAAACTGGCAGTGGGCGGGTTAAATGACCAAAACAAAGACAGCCATTCCGGCACCTAACGCACATTTTCAAAGTAGAATATCTGACTTCAGCATTGTTTTTCAGATAAACAAGAATGTTCACATAGCATGATTCTTAAATATCTGCAAACATATTATGGTATTTTATGCTCTAGAAGAGTCAAAAACACCTTAGCACCTTTAATCCTTTGTTTGGAACTGAGCACTAATGTACAGTATAATCCATTCGTATAGGAATTAGTTCTAATAACACACCATTAGTCCATTACCTCAATTTACAAATTAGTATGTGTCCCGGAAGATATACTTGAGGTGTAAATTTAATTTGTTTTATTGCATTTACAGGGTATATGCAGGAATCCTAAAGATAATGATACCTTTTTAAGACCTTTAAAAGACCTTCTCAGAATATTTTGAAACCTCATCGCCACTTCAAGTTCTAATCAGTATCAAACCTTTAACTTCATTAACAGTTGTTAATAAACAGTTGTAGTTAAGAAAATCAATAGAGCTCAACCGTGCAACAGAACTCAGATAAGCTCGGAAGAAACAAAGCTTGAAAGAATACATTTCGCGGTTGTTTTCAGCGACAGGTTTCAGCCACTGTTTAAACTCGTCTTTCTCCAAGCAGGAATCCGCAAACGTACATAATCCCATTTTGCCGTCTGTTTCGCTCTATGGTTTCGCTACATGTGGAGAGCGTCACATCATCATCTGTGTTTGTTGCAAATCACTTTGGACAAGGCTTAAACAAAATTTAAGACCTTGTTAAAACGCAATTAAGACTTTTTAATACCTTTTAAGGGCCTTAATTGATCAACTTAATACTTTTTAAGACCCCGCGGACACCCTGAATTAGACTCTGTGTGTTTTTTTGTATTTGATAAATTTGATATATTGTCACCACCTACTAGCATAACTAGATAACTTTTAACAATTCACCAAAATCATTGACTGACCTATTATAAGTTATCTAATTATGCCAGTAGGTGGCGACAAGAATCGAATGAACCATTATGAACTATTCTATCAAATGCATACACCCCATCACAAAAAAAAGTTCGAATAAAGATAATAAAACACTGCTTTGTTGTAATTTTTTCATGTTGAACATAAAAAAATGTTGTTGTTGTTGCTGTTGTTTTGCATGTTAAGTGTTGCATGGTAGCCTGAAGATACAATATTCAGACATGCCTTTCACAACCGTACAATTTGTACCATAGTCACAGGCTTAGTTTCACACAAATAAAACATACTACATGGGATTTCACAGAGCTCCATCAGCCTCCCAAAGAGACCCCCGATTTCCTGACATCCGAGTAATGCGTCTCTGAGATATGCATTCAGGATTTGCATCAAACTTGCATGAATATGTTTGATTGTTGTATGCATTTGTGTCAAGCTGTGGCGGAGTCACAAAACAACAGTACTTGCACACATAAACCTTTCATGTCCATGGCTTAACATGACTCGCTGACTTTAAATATAAATGTGAAATGGAGTCCCATAAATTAAACATCTGCTCCTATAAAGATCATAAATTAATTATGGGTCAGAACCGTTTTGGTTCTTCTGTTTTATGAGCATAATGTCATTTAAGAAATGAAGCATGCCAAATGCCCCTTAAATTTAAAAGCACAGTGCTAAAAAAAAGTTTTAGTTTTATACCATTTTTCGGCCAATAACCTACATAATAACATAGCAGTCCGTGACAAAATATAGTTAATTATCTTACTGGAGGTTAAAATACAGTATGCCTGCTTTGTATTTCCATTCATGTTTACACCACGCTGTAAAAAAGATCATGATTTCAACAGTAAAACATTATAAAAATGCTGCAGTAAAAATCTGTAACCTGGCTAACAGTAAGTCTCCTTAAAATCTACAGTGAATGACCATAAATTAACTTTTTGTCAGCACTTCGCTTTTTATGCTTCATGGTATTAAAGTTGCATTCACTCTTGTTTGTGATTACTTTTTAGACCCTATTTAAATCCACTTGTGGTTGGATTGACAAACACAAATTCTAATACCTGATCTCTCTCTTTCTCTCAATATATATATATATATATATATATATATATATATATATATATATATATATATATATATATACACACATACATACATATATATATATACACTGGCGATCAATCATATACACACACACACACACACACACACACACACACACACACACACACACACACACACACACACATATATATATATATACACATACACTGGCGATCAAAATTAGAGAACAATTTATAAATAATTGAACAATTCTGAAATAATGTCATCTTCACTGCTCAACAGTTGAAGAAGTTTTTGTCCCGTCTATATCATGCTACCAGAACACCTTTTCCACAAAATAACGAAGGCATTTCAACAAAAACCATTATTTTGCAGAAAACACACTGATCAAAATTAGAGAACACTTTCAGATACCTCCCAGTTATTGGTGTTAATCTGGCACCTGGTGCTAATTTCCCCGATTATCTGTCAACCCCTGTTTAACTGGCATCCTATCTTTCAGTTTCACTGACTCTGCAAGATGGTGGGCCGTTCTAAAGTGACTGAAAGCCTCCGGCAGTAGGTTGTCCAGATGAAAGCCAAAGGGACGACCCTATCAGCCACAGCAAGACAAGCTGGTCGTTCCAAATCTGTTATTTCAAGAATATTGAATCTTTACATCATCACAAACTCATTCAAGTCCCCCAAGAAGGCTGGTCGTCCACAGAAGGATCTCAATGGCCAATCGTTTCCACACTGCAGCTGGAATTGCTCACCAGTTCAGCGCTGAACGATAAAGATCTATCTCGTCATACAGTGTCTTGATGTTTAAGAGAATTTGGACTGAAAGCCCACTCTGCAGTGACCAAACCTCTCATTAGCAGGAAGAATCAAAAGGCTAGACTAAGCTTTGCTGAGGAGCATGTTGTGTGGTACAAAGTTCACTTCAGTGATGAAAGCAAGTTTAATTTATTTGGGTCCGATGGGAAACATTATGTTCGGCGAAAAACTGGAGAAAGACTGAACCCAAAGTGTGTAAAGAAGTCAGTAAAAAGTGGAGGAGGAAGTGTCATGGTTTGGGGTATGTTTTCTGCAGCAGGAGTTGGGCCTCTTATACAGCTACATGGCAGAGTGAATGCAAATGTTTATCAGAACCTTCTTCAACAACATATGGTTCCTTCCCTGCGTTCATCACCCAATCAGCCCGCAGTATTCATGCAGGACAATGCGCCATGTCACACAGCAAAACGGGTAAAGCAGTTCCTTGAAACTGAAAACATTGAAATAATAACATGGCCTGCCCAGAGTCCTGACCTCAACCCAATAGAAAACCTCTGGAAAATCCTTGGCGACAAAGTTATGGCCAAGAAACCCACTACAGATACTGAACTGTGTAGGAGACTGGAAGAAGAGTGGACCAAAATCACACCAGAGCAGTGTGAGAGACTAGTGCTGTCCTGTGGCCGCAGATGTGCTGAAGTCATTCAGAGCAGAGGCCTGTACACTTCCTACTAATTGTTGACTGTTGTAACATACATATATTATACATACAAATATTATACATATTTATATACACATATAAGAAAGTGTTTGTTAATCCAACATCCAACCACAAGTGGATTTAAATAGGGTCTAAGAAAAATTAATCACAAACAAAAGTGAACACAACTTTAATACCGTGAAACTCAATTAACCACGTTTTATCGGATCACTGGAAACACGAGGACAACATGATGGAGCAGGTCACAAAAAAAACCCTGCTTCCTTCAGATTTATTTTACAGACGGTCAGACCACGGCGGTGCAGTTGTCCCCGCTCCTCTGGAAGTATTAAAACTAACGTTAGGTGTCAGCTAAAATGTATAGGTGCCACGGGAAGTCTTTAAATAACAAAAGGACACAATTTCTGCTGCCTCTTAAACACATGAACAAACGTAGCATCCCAGTGCTCACCTCTGAACAGAAATACAGCTTTGTTCTTTAATTGCAAAGTAAATTTCAGTGCACCGGTGACTTTGCTCTAGCTTATTGATGTGATAGTCCCGGCTGCGAGTCGCTCTCCTGAATAGCACGTGTCTCCACATTTGTAATTGTCTGACAGTTTAATTAAATAAGTGTGAATTTTGCGGTAACATAATTTCTGGAGCGCTAGAGTGGCTGGCAGCACTCGAACCCGAACACAACAGCAGCGCTGCGATTCCTCCACGCCTCCTATTCTACCTCTGAATAAATCAGCACACGAGCCAATAAACCCTTTCACATGGATAAATGTAATTTAATCAGCGTAGCTCATTCCAAGGTGTCTGCTTGATGTGTGTGTATGTGTGTGTGTGTGTGTGTGTGTGTGTGTTAAAACACATCAGAAGACAAGGTCAGGAAAAGGAAGAGGAGGTTATCAAACACATGGTTGAGCAAACAGTGGTGTGAGCACATGTCTTTGCAGTTAATCCACTGGGAATGTAGAAATGGTTTATAAATAACAGGACAAGCTTGTGCGGTGCTGCAATGGAAATGTTGCTTAACATGTGTACACATGCTACGGTATGAAGAAATGTATTAAGTAATAGTCCACCCCACAATAAGAATTGGCATTACAAAAACATTTATTTATTTAATTAACTGTTTCTTAGCCATTCATTGTACTATATACATATGCAAAGAAATATGGATAAGACCAAGGAAGCACTTTATCAAGGCAAGTTTCAGTATAAAACAATTAATGTCGCATTACCAGGCTATCCAGCGTTTCCTCCAGAGTTTCATCTAATTTCGGGTGTTTCATTTTTAGCTTTCGACTTTTGTTTTCATGGAATTTGATACCGCATGGCGAATGGAAATAAAAACCTCTGCATTTCGTGACTTGGTGGTCCTTTAAGGTAATCAAAAATCGCTGCTTACATGGTAGACTCTTAATAAGAGTATTATCTTAATCATATTAAAATCAGAGTATTGGTGTCCATGTAAATGTACTCGGAAAGTGCCAGATGAAGTCGCGAGCTGTCAAAGACACATTCCACTGCCTTTCAGCATGCGCCCTTTAATGTTTCATTAAGTTTGACGTGTTTCCCCTTTACACGCAACTTTTGTAAAGCGTCTGCTTCGCGTTGTTGTGTCAGAGTCCTTGTGAAATACAGCCATACTTTAGAACGCTTAGTTTAAGCAAATTTGATGAAGGCGATCCTGCGTGTTAAATCTGAAGCGAGTCGCTCTGGCTGCCCTGTCCTGCGCCCGTCCTGTGTGTGTGTGTGTGTGTATGTGTTTCTTAGCAACAAACCTGCCTAAACGTTGTTGTCCGTAGCCACTAAATCAAAAAGTTACGAATTGCCGTGAGATTGGGTTGCACTCTCAGCTCACATCATTCAAAAGAAAAGGTCCACATTGTCCCCTGATAATGTCAACAGACTGGACTGTCTTAGCAACTGGCTGAATGTAAAGGAGGACTAAGCAAAATTGTTTCTACATTATAATTAATGTTCTGAACTCACAGCAGCACAACTTTACAATGAGTACAATTGTTTGTGTTCAATACTTTATTGTTATTCTAATTTTCCATTTTCCATATCTGCAATGCATTTATTTTGACTTTTTTTTTGCAGTCCACTTAGAATCCAACATGGAAATTAAGTTTTCCTTTATTGGCATTGACTGTTTTGAAATTCAAATGGCATTAACATGCCTGTTTTTATTTCTGTAATAAATATGGCTGTCAAGCCAGGATCTTGATGATTTATTGTGGGTATGTTGTTTACATGAAGAAATCTGTGGTAAACAAAAATTCTAATAAACAATTATATTTTGAATTTTGCGTTTACATTAATTTTACATTTGAATAGCCAAAATTACAAGTGTCAGTCTTTTAAATGTGATTAATTGCAAAAAAAGTGTGATTAATTAGTTATATTAGTGTGATTATTAGTATATATATATATCAGTATATAAACACAGTTGACCTGGAGTTATACAGTATACAGTGTCTTTCCACACAAATAATATTTACATGAAATAACATGTTCAGTGCAGTGTTTTTGTGTATTATATGTTTGCTTGTATAAAATAATTTTAAATTGTGTGTGTGTGTATATATATATATATATATATATATATATCAATCACAAACAATTGGTTAATTAATATGACTTGGTTAACAATATGACTTTTAACATAACACAGTCAAAAACACAAATATTCATTCATTATTCAAAGGCTTATTTGTTTTATTTCGGAATAAAAGCAGGTCTACATATTTTGAAACCTATTTTAATAGCTCAATATTAATAGCCCCCTTCAGCAATATATTTTTGATTGTCTGCAGAAGAAACTACTGTTATACAATGACTTGCCTAATTACACAAGCCTTTGAATGTCACTACGCTGAATACTAGTATCTTGAAACATATCTAGTAGAATATTATGTACTGTCATCATAGCAAAGAAATCAGTTATTAGAAATGAATGATTAAATCTGTTATGTTTAAACTTTAAGCATCTTCACTGTAAGAAAAGCACTTCAGCTACATAAGTCCTTCAGTCAAGAGCAGTGAGGGATTTTCTCCTTTTATTGTTTGTTTAATAATAAAAACAGTCGGCAGCAGGAATATTGAGCGCTGTCACTTTAAGAGCAGTGCGGATCTGATTTATGGTGTCTCTTTCACATGTCTTTTGATTCTCAACTTGTTTGTTTATTACACAAATGAGGGTTAATATGAATAATCACTAAACACCGCGCTAAATGTGCATGTATTTGACCAAAGCGCTCACATTAAGATTCAATTAAATTCACCTTGGCGTTAGATGTGTGTGCTCGGCTCGTCTCTGAGCCTGTCCGAGGCTAAGCGCGGCGCGCACACACACAACAGCATGTGCTCTTGCGCGCTTTTAAAAAATACGAATGATTCAAACTGTGCGCATCCCGTGCTGCAAAAGTTACATTACAGTACATGCTTCTAGTAATTTCCACGTGGAACTGAGCTTTGCAGAGCAACAAATGTGTACAAATGGACAGGGGGCGGTATATGATGCAATAATCGTTTATCTCGATTAATGGTTTTTCATAATCGTCAGAAGCCAAAATCGAAACCGGATTTTCGATTAATTGCACAGCCCTACCAAAAATGAGACTTTAGTTTTATGCTTTGCAGTGTACTGACATTTTAATAGTTCTTAAGAATTTAAGACACCTTGCCAATGCCACTGAAACGGCAAGAGGAAATGAGCAAGGCAGGAAAGAGGAGACGTGGAGGAGGAAAAGAGGAGAAAGTTTGAGATGTGTGGGAGTGGACAAGAGGAACCAGAAGAAACTGTACAAGTCAGAAAAAGAGCATAAAGATTTAATAAGAGATGTAAGACGCAGAGGCTGCATTCACAATACCTCCACACAAACCTGCATTCAGAAGGTCTCTTAATGACATAACGGTCAGTCAATGCACAAGACGACATCAACAAAACTAACTATACAAACGTTTTCTGAGGAAAAACAAACTTAATTGTGCATAGTTGCACACCCCATGACTAGGCGATTGCTAGGGTCTTCTGAGTGGTTGCTATATGGTTAAAAGTAGAGATGTCCCGATCAGTTTTTTGCCCTCGAGTCTGAGTCACTTGATCTATCTTGGTCTGAGTCAAGTATCTACCGATACTGAAACCCTATTCGATACTTCATAATACATAAAAAAATAAATAAAGGAGAGCAAAGAAACAGATCAAGATGTTTCTTATTTATTTTATTTAAGTGTAGTTTCATAAACTAATTTCAAGAGGAGCACGTGATAAGATTGAGCACCTCTGGCCACTCATCTGTAATCAGCAATAATCCAATCAGAATGATCCTAGTTTATTATAAATGGATCATTTTCTCCCTACTGTTTCTATCTTCGTTAAGAAGAATCCCCCCTTCCACCCCATCTCCTCCTTTTCTGCTTATCGACCGGGCGGGAGCCCGGGGCTCAAATATCTCCGAGCTCAGGGTTCTCTCCCGGGACAGCATGCCAAACCTGCTTTATACGCCAAGCATATCTAAGTGGGAACTCTTGAATTCACCTTATCTTTATCATTCAACAACTCTGTTAACAAACAGAGCACTTCTGTGAGGTAGCTTAACCAATCAAGTAATAAATAACATCAATAGACTCGGGAGAACGTGAGAACAGAGAATGTGTGCTCTGAGAAATGAGATGCTGCATTCTTCCTGCTGGTCACATGACCTTCACGCATTTTTAATGGGAAATTAATTCAACATTCATACAACGATTTATTGGTTCCCCCTTTTCAATATATATATATATATATATATATATATATATATATATATATATATATATATATATATATATATATATATATATATATATATGTATATATATATATATATAAACATGCACAAAACCCTTACAGATATACTTATATACAAATAAAACATAATTTAATACGAATTTCAGCAAATTAATTCCCTTAGTGTGTTTGTGCCTCTGTTAAGATTTCCATTGTGAATGTTTACTTTCACCATCCCATTTAGCAGGCCTCCCACCTGCTTTCGTCACCACAATGACACACTATGGCTGTATCTCAATATGCATTCTTCAGCGCTCTTGCGTCTTTGTGTAATGTCATCATCAACTGCCAAAGTTCAAAACTCAAGACCACAAGAACGGAGGACGCAAGAAAGTTCCCGTATGTGTTCTTGATAGAGGACGCACCGAAGCAGACTTGAGCACCGAACTCAAGAACTCAAGAACTTCCAGAAGTCATTGCAACTGACTAAAGAAGGTGTGAAGTGCAGCATTTTATATAGATTTATTATTAGTTCAGAGATTTAACTTATTTACCAGTCAGGAGTTTCCCTAAAGGAAATGGTGAAAGTAAACATTAGCATGAAAATCTTAATAAAGGCAGAAACACATTAAGGGTACTGTGCAACATATATTTGTAAAGTCTATATGCATAGTATACATTGCAAAAAGGGAAAAAAATAAATCGTTGTATGAATGCTGCAATGTTTAAATAATTTTTCATTAAAAATGCGTGAAGGTCATGTGACCATCAGGAAGAACGCAGCATCTCATTTCTCAGAGGACGCGTTCTCTGTTCTCACGGTTTCCAGAGTTCATTCTTCCGAGGTGACCTGGCAAGACCGGTCTTCACAAGAACGCAAGTCCGTTCCCTGCGTTATTGGAATTGAGAAACAGCCAATGACTTCTAGGACTTCGAGCGAGTTCGGTGCATCGGTGCGTCCTCAATATCAAGAACACATGCGGGAAATTTCATGCGTCCTCCTTTCATGCAGCTTTGAGTTTTGGAACTGAACTTTTTAGCGGCTGATGATGACATTACATGAGAACACACGGATGCAAGAACGCTGAAGAACGCATATTGAGAAACAGCCATACTCGTGCTTTCTGCTTCAAGCTGCTTTAGTGTTCTACTTTGCCAGCATTTAACCAATAGCGTCTCTGCAACAAAGTGATGTCATGCCGCATGCGTTGCTGCTTCTGTGTGAAGTCAAGAAAGAGATGTAACTCTGTGCCGCATCACTATAGATGTGTTAAAAAATAATGAGAATATCGGAATATTTCTTCTTTTATTTGGAATAAGTCAAAACGAATAAATCAAAGTCATCTTATGAAACCAAAGCATTTGGGTGGCCTAGCTTTGCCAAATTTTCAAACCTATTATTGGGCAGCAAACATTAGAAACTTGTTATATTGGGTACAGCAGGATTTGCAATTAAATAATTCTTGTTGGGTGATGATGGAAGCCGCCTACTGTAACCCAGCAACTTTAATCTCCTTACTTTGTGCACCACTCCCCTTTAAACATTTCTCTTTAATTAAAAATAATCCAGTTGTTAAACATTCATTGAAGATTTGGTTTCAGTTTCGTTCTGCTCTACACCTGAAAGACCTTTCTACTATTGCTCCAATTTTTCGCAATATATCTTTTCTACCCTCTTTAATGGACAGAGCCTTTAACATCTGGAGGGAACATGGCCTAATTACAGTTGATCAGCTATTCATAGATGATAATTTTGCATCTTTTACTCAACTTCAGGAAAAATTCGACCTACACAATTTTCGTTTATTTAGATACTTTCAGTTACGGAACTTTATCCATAAGCAGTTTTCTAATTTTCCCATTGTGCCAAATAAAAGTATACTTGATATACTTGACCTTCATACCTCTTCAAAAGGGGATATTTCTAAAATCTTTACTATTATTAACACAAAACAGTCCCCCTCCATACATGTACTGAGGGCTTTTTGGGAGGAGGAACTGAATTTAACAATTGAAGAAAATATCAGAATCAGAAAGAGCTTTATTGCCAGGTATGTTCACACATACGAGGAATTTGTTTTGGTGACAGAGCTTCTACAGTGCAACAGGATTACAGAGACAGGACCAAAAAACAGATAATAAATATATATTAAAGAGCCCATATTGTACATGAAATAGGGTCATATTTAGGTTGTAAGGGTCTCCAACAACAGTCTAATATGCATGCAAGGTCAAAAAACACTGTCATGGTCTTATAATCTGCATTTATTGTTACCTAATTATCCCAGCGACTCCCATATGAATCGTTCAGCGATTCCTTTGTTCCCAACCCCCTCCTCAGCGCGAAGCTAATGTGCGCTGATTGGACCGATGACAGCCTGCTGCGATTGGTCGACAGTGACAGCCTTCAGCGCGAGACAGAGTGAAATGCCCAGCAGATAATCAACAATATAAAAGTAGTCACAGTGCATACACGCTTCATAGTGTAAGGCTTTTTTCACACACACACACACACACACACACACACACACACACACACACAACCCTCCTCAGAAGAACTGGGGAGATCGACGCAAGTCTCCTAGCTGTCACACACTCGACCTGCTTTCTCTCTCTCTCTCTCTCTCTCACACACACACACACACACACAACGCTCCTCAGAAGAACTAGGGAGAGCGACGCGAGTCTCTGGTCTCCTAGCTGTCGCTCACTCACTCGACCTGCTCTTTTTCTCTCTCACACACACACACACAAACAAACACACACACACACACACACACACAAACACATAACGCTCCTCAGAAGAACTAGGGAGAGCGACGCGAGTCTCCGGTCTCCTAGCTGTCGCTCACTCACTCGACCTGCTCTTTTTCTCTCTCTCACACACACACACACACACGCACACACACACACAAACAAACACAAACACACAAACACATCACGCTCCTCAGAACAACTAGGGAGAGCGACGCGAGTCTCCGGTCTCCTAGCCGTCGCTCACTCACTCGACCTGCTCTTTTCCTCTCTCACACACAAACACACACACACACACATCACGCTCCTCAGAAGAACTAGGGAGATCGACACGAGTCTCCTGTCTCCTAGCATTTAACTTTAAATCCGTAAACAAAGCGGCACGCGTCGCGTTTTCAACGTGGCTTACATGCGATAAGAGAATATAAAGAGCAACCGCGTGTACTGTACCAGGTTAACAAGTAACAAAACAATAAATACATTAATTTGCAAGCTAGAGTAAACGAGGCAACAATTTTAATCGCACTTACTTACACTAGTGAATAAACCTTAACCACTGACTCTTCACAGTTTCATCTTTGGGTAGAGACTGTCAATATTATCCATCTGAGCACAGCGTGACTTCATTCGACCTGCGGCGTCTGTGTGTGTGTGTCTTCAGGTTTCAAATCTCCCTGGTTTGCGCGCATAACTACTGGCGAGGCTTGTGTTTCGTGGCTGCGTCATCGCGAAACACCTAATGACTCGTTATCAAGGCGACTCGTTTGAAGCACTATGAGTCGACTCTTTTATAGATGAATCAATAATTTTAAACACTGTACACTTACAGATTTAAGCCTTAGCTGGATATTTCACTTCACTTAGAGCTGTGTTACACACTACATGGAAGGGCATTTTCAAAAACCCATAATATGGGCTCTTTAAAAAAAATAAAATAAATAAATAAATAGAAGTAGTGAGTGCAAATATACAGATTGACAAGTGTATGTACATGTTTATTACTATATACAACGTTATATGTGCAGCTGTTATGTGCAAATTGGCATGTAAAGTATGTTGTTAAATAAGTGTATATGTGTATAAAAGTGTATAGCAAGTAGTGATGTTGGTTTCGCAATTATTTTCATCAAGTGTTCATGAGATGGATTGCCTGAGGGAAGAAACTGTTTCTGTGTCGGGCTGTTCTGGTGCACAGTGCTCTGTAGCGTCGACCAGAAGGTAAAAGTTCAAAGAGGCAGTGTGCTGGGTGTGAGGGGTCCAGAGTGATTTTGGCAGCCCTTCTGCTCGCTCTGGATAAGTACAGTTCTTGGGGAGTAGGAAGGGTTGTACCAGTGATTCGCTCAGCAGTCCGAACTATTCGACGTAGTCTTTGGAGGTCGTATTTAGTAGCTGAGCTAAACCAGACAGTTATTGATGTGCAGATGACTGATTCAATGATGGAGGTGTAGAACTGTTTCAGCAGCTCCTTTGGGAGGTTAAACTTCCTCAGCTGACGAAGAAAGTACAGCCTCTGTTGAGCTTTTTTGACAATGGAGTCAATGTGAATGTCCCACTTCAGGTCCTGAGAGATGGTGGTGCCCAGGAACCTGAATGACTCCACTGCTGCCACAGTGCTGTCCATGATGCTCAGTGGGGGGAGAGCAGGGGGGTTTCTCCTGAAGTCCACTATCATCTCCACTGTTTTGAGCGTGTTGAGCTCCAGGTTGTTGTGACTGCACCAGACAGCTAACTCCTTAACCTCCTGTCTGTAAGCAGACTCGTCACCGTCCTGAATGAGGCCGATAATAACATCTGGGATCTTATTCTTTGGATCTTATTCTTGCACAGATACATTCATCATCAATAAATGCTAGGCATACTCTCATTCAATTCAAGGTCGTGCACAGAATACACTGGTCTAGAACTAAACTGAATAAAATTTTCCCTGATCTTGACCCAACTTGCCTTTGCTGTACAACCGAACCAGCCACACTGTTACATACTGTCTGGTCTTGTTTGAAACTGTCTGTTTTTTGGGGGAAGTCTTCAGGTGTTTTTCTGCTGTTTTTTCATTGTCAGTAAACCCAAACCCCTTAACAGCACTATTTGGAATCCTGCCAGAACATGTTGAATTAAATTCATTACACGCCGATAGCGTAGCCTTTGCAACCTTATTGGCTAGATGACTTATTCTTATGAATTGGAAGTCAGCAGCTCCCCCTTCTTATCGGCAGTGGGTTTTTAATCTCTTACATGCTCTTTGGATAGAAAAGATTCGGTTCGCAATAAAACAAAAGCCAGAACAGTTCCACAAAGTCTGGAGCCCTTTTCTACATGATCGAATCTGGACATCCCTAGTTATAAGACAGCTGCTAGGGAGTTGCTAGGTGGCTAAAAGGGTAGTTGCCAAACAGGTGCTAATATGTTAGGATGTGCTAAGCAAATTTGTTTCATAGGCGGTTGCTAGGGTGGTCTGGGACGTTGCTAGGTAGCTGTCAAGGTGCT